>NW_014569594.1:303629-365221 GCF_001313835.1 Polistes canadensis
AGAGAGAGAGAGAGAGAGAGAGAGAGAGAGAGAGAGAGAGAGAGAGAGAGAGAGAGAGAGAGAGGTATACCTTGTTACCCCAGAGATGGAGTTAAGTTAGATTGGTACAAGACAGATCATAAATATCCCCCGATGTTGTTACATATACTATAACTATATACTTGTACTATATATATATAGTTGAAGAGAGAAATGGACTCACGAGGAATCGACTCTCTACTGTTGACTATTCTCTTCCTCTTTTTCTCTCTCTCTCTCAATCTCTTTTTGAGTTTCCCCAATTGTTTCAAAATAGTTCGAGCATATTTCGTCTGGATGAATTTAATTGTCTTCACGTTTCAAATTATCTTCGTTACCTCGTAAATATATGTGTGATTTTCTATACGTTAATTAATATACAGTTCGTTAAATTATCGTCTAATACTAAAATGCGTATTATATTAAAATTTGTTTCTATTGTTTGTTACATATCAAACATGCATGGTTATACTTTTTATCTAAACTCAACGATTGCGAATATTTTCTGTTAAATTTCGGTTTATTTCAGATTTACTAGCACACACACACAACGAGTAAATCACATAACACAAGATCTGCAGCATAATTAAATGGTATACATGTTAACAAGGTGGATAAAGGTTGGCAGGTGCATACGGATTCGTGGTTAGAAGATGATACCGGAGCAAGTGACTCAGGGGTTATCGGTATCTGGGCCAAGGACGGGCCGTTGCACTCGACACAGTTGCATACCAAGTGGGCAAGGTGCAATTAATGGTGTAATTTAGCCGTACTCCCTAGAGAGGTATCCTCTACTCGTGGATGCGAGAGGGCAAAGATATCGTTCCAAGAAAGCAGCCTAACCGACTTAACGGGAAGGGTAGAGAAGGAAGTTCACAAGAGAAAGAAGATAAAACATATCATTTCTCTAGAAGGAGGGACGTCGTGACGTAGAAATATCTTGTGACCGGAATGATCCTCTTCTTGAAATCCAAGCAGACAACTTTCCTTACTAATTACGCTTGACCTTCTTCTTACACTTTAACATCGCTTTCGTGAACAATTTTGGAACCGTTTATCTGCTTGGTTTATTCTTCCAATCTTTTTCCCTTTCTCTCTCTCTCTTCAAATTATTATCTTTTTGGTTTCCGTTAACCGCACACACTTTTATCAATGTCATTCGAATTTGGTTGTACCGCGTTTGGAAGATTTAAAAATCTTTTATTTAGTGGTTTCTTCCTGACAAGTGTGTCATACCAACGGTTGGCCGCTTTGATCGTATTTTCGAGTCCTTCATTCGCATAAATTGTTTTGACAATCGTTCACGTTAATACGCTCTTTGTGTATGCAGAAACGTTTGTTAGTGCACATTGAATGTTCAAAGTGACCGACGTATAATAAGCAGGTCACGTTCATCAAATGAAAATATGAAAAGGTTTTCTTGTTAACTATGCGTACTTTGTTACCGATATCGCGATAGTGAGTTATAATGCAATTTTCGTGTTACCCTACGGCTATGAAATAATTTAGGTCATTCCTTTGTAGAGAATCCAAACTAAAGAAGCTTATCGTTAGGATGATGCAAGTATTTATCTATAGGAACAATGTGAATTACTGAATCGGTTCGTTGCTTTTCCATATTATCCGCGATAAAGAGAGGATGTTGTTTATTTAATGACGTCAAAAGATTTTTCTCAAATGTTACGACAGGTATACGCGAATTTAATCGTTCCCATTACGATTTCTTGTAATATCCGAGCGAAACGGATCTGAAAATATTTGCTTTGAATACACGGTAACGCGCGTATTCCTTAAGAATCTTTATATATATTATGTACCTTCGATTTATTTCAAAGAAAATAGAACGCTATTTTTCTTATTTGCTTGGTTCGTTTTCGAAAGAAACAATCTTTTCAGTTCTATCATTAGATTGTTACCTATCGTAATATTGTACAATGAAAGAACATAAACTCTAGTAAGGATAACTTATTATTAGTTTGGTAACCGCGACAACGATAACTTAGCCTTGCTGAGTTCCTTCCTAGTCGTTGGTTCTGGACGAAGGACACCGTTGAGATAAGCAGGATTTTGCTGTAAACCAAGGGTGCTGGAACGCGGTAGATAAAGGGATGAGTTTGGATATCGGCTGGTTCTACTAAACAGTACGTGGAACAATGTTTAACGATCGTACTATGGCAAGCTTGGGATAGTATCTTTACATCCACGACGACTCTTGCATTATTCAACGAGTAACCACGAATCGTTGATTACAATTTCGATCGTAAGAGAACAGACGTTTCCTTTCCTTTACTTTCCTTTCCTTTCTTTCGTAGTGCTAGATAAAAGATGTATAAAGATTTTGATACTTTCGAGAATGAAAGAAAATAAAGAATTTTATAAGCTCTTTTTTCCCTTAAGGGACACATGAAAAATTCCAATTTCTCGCGAGATTCCACAATGAGAGCACTCCCTGATGAAATTTTCAATTTAAAATGTCTCCTTAGTATGTGTGAGAGTATACGTATATGTATAAGTATTATCTACACACACGTCGTCTACTACGATCATTCGGGTTGCACCGATTTCGATGCAAATGATACAAGGAAAAATTTCTTTTTCTCATTCTAGGTATCATTAATATAGAAAATTCATTTCTTCTCATGGTTTTTATCCATACGAAATGCGTGATCGTTTTTTAACGATACATATCTTATACTTCACATATCCGATAATAACAATCTTATCGTACTCGTATCAAATGCATTTACGTTTAGCACTCATTATATAATCGGCACACCTACATTATATAATCGGCATAGATATAATTCCTTTCTCATTATCACGTATCTCCAATTTTAGCGAATGATTTTGATGAACGTGAAATTAGAGGTAAACTCGCGAGCGAGCGCAATGGAATAGAAATTTATATCATTAAATTATACTACGTGGCGGTACACGGATACAATACAATGGAGGAAATGATCAATCAGAAAGCTAAGCGAGCATATTTGTTCCCCGTACCATTGATATATATATATATATGTTTATGTAGATATGTTACTGTTATATTATATACTTCGGTTAAATCGTGAAAACCCAAGCTCTTACACTAAATAACTAAATGTTCTAAGGGGAAACCATATAAAAATAATTTTATTATACACATGAGAGCTAGTTGTTTTAGGAAAAAAATTAGGTTGTATATGAATTTACAAAAGGCGACTGGTCAAAGTATGAGAGTGAAAATTTTTAACGGTAACAAAATATATTGTTGCAACACATATATATATATATATATATGTAAAGGTCCAAAAAAATAGGTAGTGGAAGAGAGATAGGAGGAGAGAAGAGGAGTTATCGCATTATATGGAATAAACTGATATAGTGATGTAATAGAATATCATAACAATATTCGATTTCCCATATCCGTGTTCTTTTATTTAAAATATTAATGATTTTCATTTTCTCTATATATATAATCATATAATTACTTACAAATAATTTAAACGTAATGAATTTGTTTTATTTTCCGTAATTTTCTTTCAACATCCAGGAGAATATTATTCGGAAATGTTACTTTTCACTACGTACGATTTAATCAAAAGGTATCTGCTCATTATATCGTAACTCACGTTCGTATCTCTTTGACGGTGTATTTGATATACGCAAGCTTATGTACGTAAGCGAATGTACTACTTTCTGTGATGATTTTAAACCCAGGTATTTTAAAGAGTACTTGAAAATTCGAGAATGCGATAAGAGAATTCCTCTTCCAATTACCTCTATCTGTTATACTCGCTATTCATTTAATGCCAGGATTAAAAGTATATGTGACCGCAATCAAGATAAAACTTCGTTATTTTTTAGCGGTCATTCGCAATAAAAAGCTTTTGTTAACCAATAACATATTAGTCGCATTTATATAATAACAATAATAATAATAATAATGGTGGTGATGATATTTTTACGATTGAAATCTTCCAGCAATGCATATTATATATCTATATAAAATAAACAAATAAAAAATGCAATTGTGTATTTTTAAACGAAAAGAAAATAAGAGGAATAAATAATAGGATCAAATAATATACAATTTATATATATATTTCTGTAATATACCGAGTGATTAATAACAATTGTAATATGTGTAATAATCTTTTTATTGTATTTTATTATTTGATTAATAATCCACAAATATTATGGCAACGTTATACAAGCAGAGATCCTCAAAAAAAAAAAACAGAGTATTGAACAAATTAATTTTCTTTTTCGAGAGGAACTTAAAGAAAAATATAAGATGTGGGAGAAAAAAAATAAGAAGTTTTTTTTGTGCGTGAGATCCACTTAGAAGATGAATGAATGATACTGGAACGATAGAAGGAAACCACTGTACGAAAGATGGTTCAGGTGTTGGCAGAGAACTAAGCTATTTTTACGAGTAATGGTTGGTTGATTAATCGTAGCTAATGGAAGGCGAATAGATAGAGTCCTTTTTACAGCTACTATGACAAACAATTTGTATCGTTCTACGTATATTATATAAAAAAAGCACGTAATAGAGTAAAAATATTTGAACAATTAACAACGATAGATCGATTATAGGGAAACGATATAATATTAAGTTGTTTAAAATGTAATTTCGTTCAATTCAATTTCTTTCAATGATAATTAAAATACGAATTTTTCATATTAAATCAAATGCATAATAAATGTTTAAAAACAATCAGTTTTTTTTATTCGTGCACACGAATCGTAAATAAATATTCATTACGTACCATAATTTATCTACAAATGTATGATAATTATTATTTACAATATTTAGCACAAATTAGCGATACATAGATGAATTAAAGTTAATTTGTATGGTGCACATATCACCCAATCAAGCTAATTTAAATGATTCTTTTGAGATAGTTTAATTAATATTTTATTAAAGTTTTATTTTAAATCATGCTATATTATATATATATATATAGGATTTATGCAAATGATGTATAAAGAAAAACATTTCCTAGATAATACTAGTAATATTAATAGAAATTCAAGAAGAAAAAGTAATAATATAGTAATGTCAATTTTAATATTAAACATGCACGATATATGCATATCAATATTCAGTACAAATTAGAAATATACATAAATACATATACCAGAATTAATTGGTATAACGCAAAGCGTCCAATCAGGCTACTTTAAATGGTCGACAAAGTGCTATTTAAAATGTTGATATTCGGTTTATAATGGAATGTTGCATACAGACAACGAACAAAATGTTCTAAATAATAATGAAAGAATATTACAGTACTGAGAGAGAGAGAGTAACAAAAAACAAAGAAGAAAATAACATAAATAGCGGTGAATTATTTAAATTGGTGTTGATATTTGATTAATAATGCAGTGTCGCATAGAGACACAGAAATTAAAAATTTTTTTAAATAATACTAGCAATATCGTAGTAATGTGACCAAAAAAAAAAAAAGAAAAGAAAAAAAGGAAGGTGGTAATGTAAATTTCGTCGAACGTACACAGTTTTGTGTCATAAAAGCCGTGGTTTAGATATCAATTTATCACAGCTTTCCGCCCGGTAATATCGCATTATTTCCCAACGTTGCTCGCCGCGTGGCTGACAACAATGCCGATGGGCAATCAATAGCCCCACCCAGTAGCAACGGCAACCTCTTTCGCCCATTGCATCCGCCCATCCCTCTTTCTCTCTCACTCACATTCACTCACTCCTCATTCTCTATTTTTCCTCTCATTTTCACCCTTTCCCCTTTATCCGCGTTCGCGTCTCCGTTCGTTGGGAAGTTTCGGTCATTTTTCATAGCCGTGTCCTATCGGCGGCCTGGCATTATTATACGAAGAGTGACGTACGTTAGGTGACGCCGCTTGAAACTCGCCCACATTACTGGTTCCATTCTTTGAATTAACCCCCGGAAAAAACGATCCTCCATCCCTCGTCCGTTGATGCCCATTTTCGCGATGACTCTTTTGTTTATTCAACTTTTTTTTCTATTCTCTTTCTCTTTTTTTTTTTTTTGTATTTATTTACATCATTCTCCAGAGAGAGATTTTTCGATCATATTATCAGGAAATATTCTTTTATTTAAGCATCCATTTATTAAACGACAATAAAAAGTATTCGACGTTGATATTTATTTCCGTTGTTGCTATATGGCGAAATCGAAATGAATTCGGTCGGAAAGACGGATCGTTTTTTTCTGCGACGCGGCCCAATGAACGTGCATGGAAAACACGGTGTAGAAATATCGCAAATAGAAATACGAATGCGAAAAGAGGAAGGAAGGAAGGAAGGAAGTAGGAGAGAGAATTCGCGTAGGCAACATGTTTCGAAAAGTTTGTGAGTGTTAGACGTTGGGTGAGTGTCACGGATCGGTTCTTTTCTCTACGGTGTTACGGATTTCGTAGCTGACTTTGGAAGTCACGAAGGAATGATATAAATCGGAGGTATATGTCAGGTTAAGTGTCGTTGACTGCCAACGCTACGTAAGCTAGCAGCTATAGGTGATATGTATAACTGGTATCTACCAATCTTTGAGATTTCACGTGAACGAGAAATATGAGAATCGAATCGGAATGTTAACACCGCACGCGATGTTTTTCATTAAACCATGTCACCAATATAACGTATAATCATTTATTCTCTTTACAAACAAAAATTATCACAACGAACGAACGATAAAGGAAGTGTACCTCCGTTGTCAGAATAGAGAAAAATTAGGATATAATATCGACATCGAGGCTTTTCGAATGAAGAAATATGAGATGGTAGATAATATTTTCCGTCAAAGCACGTGGCCTTAAATTTACAATTTAAATGTACCTCCAATGTGGATATGACAGGAGTAGAGACATATATAGATACGTATACGTTAATTCATACATTTTATTTAAATAGAAGCAGCAACGAGCGCTTAATAGAGTCCCATTATCATCCGTATTAATAATCTTTTGTTTATGCATAAACACGTAATTCAAATTTAATCGAAGTGAATGCCGTATCTCGCGTGTATGTTAGTTCGTTACGCACGAAGCTAAGCTAAGACAGAAAGGGTTCCTTCTATTATGATCAACGAAGCTCGATAACCTTCTCTTTGTGGGAGAACAGAGTTTGGTAAAGCGATGAATGTTCAGGAGTACCTGTAACGTTAAGATTGGGAGAAGCATAGAATACCCGAGAGATATTTATACCGGTAAGTTATTAGGAAACTTGACTCGAGACGATTGTAATTAGTTCATAGTCGAAGAAGAAGTTTCTTTTAAAATGTATTATTAATTTTGTAATCAAAACCATTATTAATTTCTTTACAATTTCGTATCTCGCGTGACTTATGAAGTTAACACTTGGGAAATAAAAGGTATCATGTGTCCACTCTGAAAGAAAAAAAATTAGAAATAAATACAGTAAAACATAGATAGATAAGAGTATGACTCGATGTATGGACCATTTCTTTAGTCGTCGTATCATGCAAGGAAAAAAACGGAGAGTATACATGTAATCCGACCATGTGTGTTCGTTCGCAACCTGGTCACGACGTGGAAGGAACGTTGTCGTCGGGTGACGCTCGTGTCTGCTACGTCTGCTGCTGGCTTTTCGAAAAGATGTGAGACCAAGATCGGAGAGACTCGAGGAACTGCATTATGCATTTGAGACTGACTACACCAAGGACGCATCGTTCCTACGCCTGTTTGCCACGAGGTTTATAATCCTAAAAAAGGGGGATATATACCTTGCCAACAAAAATATCCTCGAGAACAATTTTTAAAAATTAAATCAGAATAACGTGTCGAACGCAACACTTTAAATAGCTGCTTGTTCTTTTTTTTTCGAGTAAATCTGACAAGTTTTTTGAATGTGAATTATTAATAATGAATAATCGTAATAAGTATCCTTTTCTGTTGAGAATTTATGGTTAGTTTTGAAAACGTTGTCTCTCATTAAAAAACATTTCAAAGAGAGAGAGAGAGAGAGAATGAGTGTCTTAGAAAAATATATGAATTAAAACAGCATTATGAAAAATAAGTAGATAAAAATCTCATTATTTAAACGAAATTATTTTATCCTTCATACATTTACTCTTTCTCTATTTTTTTTCCTCTATAACCAAAAGATTAAATTTATAATAAGTATTAGCTAAAGTATTAACACACAACAGAGCAAATATGAATTTTCGTTGAAAGCATTATTCAACGAGCGGGACCACATCTATGAGAAAATTACTCTTTGATGAGTCGTTCTATTTTATAAATTCGATTATCGCGATGCGCCCATCGTCAAAGGTACTCGGGAGTATTTCGAGAAGCTTCGTCGTAAAATTATATGTATATATACATATAGAGCATGGGGTTACGAAGAGAAGGGATGATCGGTTGTGCTTATTCGTGCGTAACTTACACGAAGAGCCGTGCAAGTTACAAGCGGTGTCATCGAAACACCCATCGACGGATACTGTCGATGCCATTCGATGGTCTTCGTCAGGCTTACCACCAAAGTCCCCGTCTCGTAATTCGATTCGGGGTATCAACCGGAATGGTTTCTGACGTTTGAAATCGTTATGAAGCTAGATGGTACTATCATGTTCAGGTTGGAAAAATAGAAAAAAAAAAAAAAAATAAAAAAGAGAGACGGAATTTTTCCGTTGCAATTTCTTGACAAAATTTCAACCACACTTAATCCACGAAAAGATTGTCGTTGTTTTAACGACGAGAATATTTTTTTACGAATCAATTTCGTTACAACAAAAACAATCAAAATACTGTACTCATCGTTAACTTAATGTCACTATAAGTTAATCTCTCTATTCGTATAATATTTGTATTTGTGTTTCTCATGTCGAGTCAAAGATATCGGAACCGTGGTATAAGTACGACGTAGGGAATAATTTTTCAAAGAAATATGACGTCGGGTTAAGCGATAAATAAATCACGAAATGGAACGAGACATTCGGATTCGGTGATTCATTCGTTTATCGTGGAAAGCGTCGGTTCTTTCGAAAAGTGCAGGAACAATAAAAATAACCTGCACTAGGTGGTGGCAGCGGAAGAGTAGAGGGGATGGGATGGTGCACTTCGTTGTGGGTCCAACCGATTTGTCTCTGGCATGGTTCACCACTTTTCGCTGGGCTTCCGATTTTGCGCGTTAGTCAGTCTCTCTCTCTCTCTCTCTCTCTCTTATTTTATTCGACTGGTAGATACTATCGATTCACCGTTATCGCTCGATCGAATATATAATCTATTACCCTTTGACGTCGTCGAGTTATAGTTTCGTAGAAAAGTAATCGAAATATCTCCCCACTTTGGCTATACGTTCACGATTCTCTCGACGTATGCGTGATACAAGTGACTATAAATTCTTTTCTTTTTTTTTTCTTTTTAATATTTTTTTTTTTAAACGTTCACGAGGTGAGATATACTATGAAGGTCCATCACGCGTTGCATCAATGCGAATATTCACGTACAATTTTAAACGCGTTTGTTAATTAACAATGAGAATTGAAGTATTATTTAGGATTAATTATAAATTTTTATAATTATCTCAAGAATTTTCATTCAGATATATTATTGATATAAAATAAAATAAATGATCAGTAATACATGAATAAATTGTTCGATCTAATATTTCGGATTCACATAATTACAGTTTTTCTTTTTTATTCTTTTTATAAAATTAGATATCGAAGTAAAAAAGGAAATTTTCTCCTCTACCAAAGATATTTTCTATGATATAATAGTAATAATAATAATGATTATAATAATAGTAATCATAATAATAATTAATAATGGATATTAATGTACGAATTATATGCATACATATGTACTACGTATTCTATATATTTACACGTATAGAATGTTAAGCGCTACACGCATCTGTAGTGGTCTACTCGGAATTTCGCTTCAGTATTTGCATCTCTACGGATTAGCTTTATTGGTAAATCCACAGTACTACGAATACTCTTATCTTTGTTTGCTCTGTCCTCGTATTATGTATGTAATTATTTACACATATATATATACATATTATATAGATAGTTAATTTATTTACGAATTAATTCATGTTTGAGAAGAGAAAATATTAATTAAAAAATCTCCTAATCCAAATCTAGATTCTTAGAATTTATATAATTACCTGGATAATCATCAGTGTTACAATGCATACGAATTTTCATGAACGTTCCCATAATCCAATCATAGAAATCATTTTTTTGTTTTAATAATATAGATATTATAAAAAATGTATAGAAAAATGTCTATGATAGTTCGTAATGTGATCAATATGCTTTATTTTTTTCTACTTTACATAAATAATACGAACAGGAGGAGGTTTCTCATTATAAACAAAATATGTGCTGAATATAAAAAGGTGGTTAATCGAACAAAAATCGTATATAATTCTTTTCCATGTTTTTCTTTATCAAGGTGGATTAAATTTTGTAAGTCGACAAATTTAAGATAAGCTTTAGGTATTTCTCTTTCTACGATATTGAACAACACTGTAAACGGAGGAGAAAAAAGAAAAGAAAGAAAGAAAGAAAGAGATTTTTAGTTTAAATCATTTTCCTTCGTCGTGTTAGAGACAAACGTGGAAGATCGTAAATCACTGTTGGACGGGGACGAGAGAAGTGCTTACAGGGATGGGGGTTGGGGGATGGTATACGAAAGGTGTATATACGTGAACGTTCGCGTGTAGGGAAGAAAAGGAGGATATGGTGGATGAGTACGAGGAGAAGATACGACCAAAAGACAGAGACAAAGAGAAAGAGAAACACAGATAGGAAATGAGATAGAGAGAAGAAAGAGATGAAGGTGAAGGAGGTGGTGGAGAAAGGAGGGAGGGAGAGGGGGAGGGTGATAGGGAGGAATAGGTGAGAGGAGAGGAGTAGTCGAGAGGATGAGGGATACTCGGCCAGTGCACTCGTCGTGCACAAGCTCAACGGTATCGCTGAAAATTAGAAGCGCTTTTCTCTTGAGAGCTTTCGCTTGGGTGCGAGTTTCAACGAGTCAATAGACGCAGATCCGATAGCTGTTCCAACGTTTTAAGTACTACTGTGAAAATTATTTGACGGAATTTGGAATAAAAAAAAAAAAAAGAAAAAAAAAAGAAAAGAGGAAGAAGAAGAAGAAGAAAAGCGAAAAAATCTCATTCGTGCACTAATCGTCGAGTATTGGCTTACGTAGTTAATAGTGGTAGTAGTAGTAGTAGTAGTAGTAATAAGTCGAGTTAAAAATAAACGCCTGAAAATATCTACGAGATATCGAGGAGAATAAAAGAAAAAAGAAAAAAAATACTTTCCATTCCTTTCTTCCATCCTTCCTTCGTTATTTCTCTACTTTTTCATGTTTTTCTTTTTTTTTTTTCGTTCGATAACAGCGGTTTGAGAGAGCCTCTCGATCGTCGTTTTTTAAAGAACTCGATTAAAGTAAGAGAATAAAAGAGTATAGTGAGTGTACTACTACTGGCTGGCTAAACGATTATGATCATTTCGAATCTTGTAAGGGGAAAGAGGAAAATAATCTTCAGAAATTCATGACGAAGATGTATAATTTGAATATTTGATTAAATCGATCACCTTTGAGATCGAAACAAAATTTGTAACAGATTTTATAATACAAGGAATTAGAATTTCAGTAGAGAAAGATTTGAAACGTGACGGAATGGTAAAGAATTTATCGTAAAAAAAAAGAAAAAAGGAAAAAAAGAAATTCAAAGAAACAGATAGAAGAATAGAATGTCATTGAAAAAAAAAAAAAAAAAAATAAGGGAAGGAAGAAGGAAAATGGGGTTAAGCTCTATGGAAGTGAAAGCCTCCAGCGCTTTTCAATATCACAGGTTACAAATCTTTCTTCTATACCGTGGGAACAAGCTTGTGGTAACAGAAAACAGAACGAAGAAGAAGAAGCAGAAGCAGAAGAAGGAGAAGAAGAAGAAGAAGAAGAATGAGAAAGGGAAAAGAAAGAAAGAAAGAAAAAAAAACGAAAAGAATGAAACTAAGATACCTCGTGAAGATATCTCGTCGTGTACAAAACCACGACACTGTTACCAAGTCTTTCTTCTAACCAATTTCTATCTTACGTGTCTTTCTGTGGTTGTTATTAAAGGCGAGAAAATTCGAAACATACCGCGTGCTGCTGCTACGATGATTTTATCTTTGATATATCGCAAACTATCATTCCTTTCTTTCATTTTGATTATAAGAAGGGACTGCTTAGAAAAGAAAATTGGAATAACAGTGAAATGATATGAAAGAATGGTAAAGGGTTATCTACCATTTTTAGAGAGAGAGAGAGAGAGAAAGAGAATAAAGAAAATGAAATAAAATAAAATAAAAATATAAAGAGAAAATATCGCGTTCTTCAAAATCTTTTTATTCAAAATGCAACACAAAATTACGTTCATTCAACGATATTGAACTTTTTCTTATGCAAACCAACTCTTTCTCTCTTTGACATCGGCCAATCTAATTTTTATGGTTGAGAAGAAAACGGTTTTGTCGTTTCATCCAAAATTCTTCTCTCTTTTTTTCTCTCTTTAATCTCAGTTCTTTTCTTAACTTTCCAGAAGATATTTCACCAAAGTTCGAACTTTCCTCAACTACTTCCTCTTCTTTTTCTTCTTCTTTTTTTTTCTTTCTTCAAGCAAAACTTATAAAATATACGAAATGGCTAATTCATATTATTACGTACAAAATGAGATACGCAGAAAAATATTTATAAGAAAAAGAGAAAGAAAAAGGAAAGATTTGATTTAATTTTTGATCACATCATCGATGTCAGAGATCATCATCTCTAATTACATTAACTTAGCAAAAAAATCGAAATATTAAGAAGGACGATCACGATTTATGTACAGCATTAATAGAATTCGAGCTCTGTTGGCGGTCATTCGACCATTCATCGTCAGGCCGTATTCAAACATAAAGTACTTCGAGTAGCGTTAGTGGGATCTGATTTATTCATAGGTTCAAAACTAAGAGAACCTGCAGCAGCAGCAGCAGCAGCAGCTTCGTTCGACGTACGTAAATACCTATGTAAGTACGTGTTTTATCGCGTCTATGTAGGTGTGCATTTGAAAAGTTCACAGTCGGTCGACTAGGGCAAATCCCATTAATCCTTTGAACAGTACAAATGTACCTACATTTACGTCATACCTTAATTTGCCTGATGTATTATGAAAGCGTACACGTACGTTCAGAATTTTATCAATCTTTAATTTAAATTTATATATATTTATTATTATAATAAATTATTATTGTATAACATTTCGTTTATATTATGCATAAGATATTAAAATGTACAATTCAACGAATTAATTCTAGAAATATTTCTGACTCTCTAGTAACATAGATTGATTGTTTTTTTTATTTTTTTTTCTTGAAACAAATGGTACGATCATTATATTATTATGAGTCAGTCGTATTCATACGAAACGTCGTTTATATGGATGACCCATATATGGGTCGGTAGTAACGAAAGGATTAAGTCAAAGAAAAATAATTCAGGTTTGAAAGCATACGACAATTTTTGAAAGTATTGTAGAATCGAAAAATTGAGTCAAAGAAAATATACAATAACTTGTAGAATACATGCGAAACTATGGGGATGGGGTATATTTCTATATTTATAAAAATATTCAATGTTTTATTTTTCATTTCTTTTAGAGGAAAAATGGTAAAGGTAGGAACAAAAAATTATGAAGAAAGTAAGCTATATCTATTTTACGAATCTTTCAATATTTTTTTTTTTCTTTACCATTGTCACTGTCTCTAGCAACGTGTTTATAACGTACTTGACCGTGTTCAAAAAGATGTAAAAGAGAAGAAGAGGATGAAGGAAATGTCAAAGGGACGAGAAAGTCGAGGGTTCTTTTTTCCTTTTCTTTCTTTTTTTTTTTTATCTTTGTAATCGAATGAAATGTACGTAGATACGTCGGTCGTGGTTATTTCATGTCTAACCGCGAAATTCATCTTTCTTTCTTCCTTTCTTCTCTTCGAATTTTTCACACGTACTTGGAGAAGAGGACAAAAAGAAACAGAGAGTAGAAAACAAATTGTACATAAGTCGATGAGAATTCGTGAAACATGCTGCGACAAAGCGAAGGGTTTCTTTCTGAAGTTTGAAGCTTTGGAACGCGTTTCTCTTTGGTTACCAGCAACCCATATATGGGTTGTTCATGCAAAAGCATCGTATGAACGTTTTATTGACCTAGATAGGAATCATATCACGAGATGATACTTGTCCTTAACGATAGCCTACCAGATACGTTTTTCGTTTTTCAATAATTATATTATAAAAAGTTTGACACACACTTAAACGCGTATTTTTGTATTACGTTTACTTGCTATTATTGTCAATTTTTAAAACGATATGATAAATAATCCACATGAATTCGACGTTAAATTAGATCGTTGGAAGTTGCTATTACTATGAAGTTAAAGTTTCACTTAAATTATAGTTTATGTTCCCGATATACTATTCCGTAGATTAGCATTTCTGTTTAATGGGTTATACGTGTGTGTTCGTCTGTTCAAATAAAATCTACTTATGCAAAAATAACCTAATATAAAGGAAGTACTTATGAACAATTAACTATCGAAATTGAGGAAGACAATTATTAACGTTTCGCGAAATGTCATCTAATTAAGTATTATTACGTTCTCGTGATTATATATATTCGGCTTGGATAAGAGAGAGGCTTTTCATTCCAGAAGGTGGTACAATACGCGATAAGAAAGGGAATGGAATGTAATTGGTCTTACATTGTTACGCTTTCAGTAGTAACTCGACTGACATGAGTTAGAAAACAAAGAATCTCTTCGTGTGTTTAAGTTCGTTTAATCAGTAAAAGGGAACCTATTACTGAAACTTTAAAATTTCATTGAACGAAGTATACATCGAGAACAATTTCTTTTTTTATTTTTCATTTTAATGAAATTTATATAAAGAATTTCAAATGAATTTCATTTTTCTATTAACAAAAATGCAAAACGTTGCAATTATTTGTAATTTATATATATATAATCTATGATAGATTTTATAATAAGTTGAAAATAAAGCAAACTTTGACACATTGATTTTAAACTATTTGAATAAAGTTCAATATTTAGTATCATATTTAAATACTTGTTTTTAAATACGAGTTCCATTACATGCGTTTACAAATGTGTTTCCTATTGTAAAAAGAAAAAAAAAAAAAAGATTTTACTCGCAGTACTTAAACTCCACAAAATTTGCACACTCAATTTTCTCCAAAACGAGGGCCTCGAACGAAAAATATGTTATTCCATTTCTTTTTTTTTTCCTTTTTTTTCGAGTTATTTTTACACGTAGAATCATCCCCCACTACTCTTGCCTGGGTATACCACCCGTCCGGATAAACCATGCATGTACGTATAACGTGATAGAGAGGGTTGCTGTAAACGAAGTTGCCTTGCGTTATATTAGCCAAGTTGAATTTATCGTCGAAACTTGGAGGGCGCGAGCATAATGGGGTAAGAATAAATAGTTACTCGAATGGCGGAACATCGATAGTTCACTCGACTGAGGTGAAACGATAGGGTAACTCGAACGATACAGAGAGATATAGCTCCAGATATAAAGATAAATCCGTTATGTAAACTAGCCATCGATCCAATTGCAAGTTTTCCCTTCGCTTTTTTTTTTTCCTATCTTGTTCCAATTTTTTCCCCCTTTTTTGTTATTTTCTTTTTTCCATCGATTTATAGATAGAACCTTCCATCGGAGGGTTTCGATTATTCTTTAAATCGATTTTTTCACCGCTACCAAATTATTATTCGTAAGATATTGAAGAACATAGGAAATAATATAAAATACCCCCGTCATTCGACCACCATTTGACTTTTTTAACTCCACCCCCTCGCCCCTGAGAACTTCGAAAAGTCGTGTGATATTTTTATATATTTCGGTATACTACTACTTTATTTGTCTCCTGTCATTTCCCTTCGTCGTCCAGTCACGTTTCCTGTCTCAAGAAAATGCTCGACCGTGACGTAGACATGACGAGCAAAGTCCGGGACCAACGTGTAACGAGATAAAAGCTGGACCACGTTCGAGAAATAAACGGGCACCGGACAAAACATGAAACGGGGGCTTGTCGGGAATGAGTTGAGGTTACCATCCATACCGACAAAAAGCGTCAGAGCTTTTACGTGTGACGTATTACGAGCTATGTTACTTGCCAGTCGACTATACATACTATATATATTATATATATATATATATTTACCTATTTACTATAGTATATACCTTTCTTTAGGACTAGTCAAAGTTACGTTTGACTTTGTTAGAAAGTTTTTATTGATTTTACCGTTGTAAGTTGACCCAGATGACCATTTAACGTTAACCCCATTCAAACGTGAAACGAAATCTTACCTGGAACATAAAAGAATAGAAACAAATTATACAAATTGGGAATCGAATCTCATTTAAAAATTAATTCTATATAAATTAGATCATTTTTAAATCAACTATTTATTTTATATAATTGACGTACTTTTCAAAGAAAAATTTCCAAATCTTCAATTTAATGATATTAGAAAAAAATACAGGTAATGGAAAAAGACATAATGACGAATTGTAAGTAAGAGACTGTCATATAGAAACAAGTTAATGAAAAGTAAAAGAGAAGAAAGGAGAGAAAGAAAGAATTAATCGAAGTAATCGAAGATTCGAAAGAATTTCGGAAGGAAAAACTACTAAGTAGGTAGATAGGAAAGAAAGAGAGAGAGAATAGATTCGATAGCAGAAGAAATAGAATCTTATCGTCCTCCACTTAAATCGATCATTGGGAGAAGTTAATGAGGCCGTAGCTCTTAAACGGTCCAAGCAAATTCGCTTGTAGCATCCTTCAATATCAGCGACTCGGGACGAGTGCTTTCTCAAGCTGTTTTATTTCGCATTTGAGTGATGCAAAATGAGAGAGAGAGAGAGAGAGAGAGATGGAAGATGCCGTGAAGAAGCAGCACCAGCACGTGCCCTCGCTTTATTTTTATCGATAACGACGTCAATGCACGCTTATAATTTCTAACATAGTTTCGAAAAATTTCCGTAGTCGATAAGAATACAACGATTATCGATCGGGTCACGTCGTGTCGATGGGTACGAAGAAATCTCAGATTCATAGGTTCGAGTTCGTCGGCCGTTAAGGACCATTTGATACTCGATTATTTCTTTTATTGCACACGCCAGCTGCACCGAATCTTCGAAGGGTTGCATCTTTAGCTCTTCTTCTCTTATCCAATGCGAATAAAATGAGAGAGTAGAAAAGAGGAAAAGAAAGAAGAAGAAGGAGAGAAAGATGAGGATCGATGGGTTTTAGGAATGACGGAGAGATAGCGAAGAGAAAGAGAGAGACACGTAAAAGGAAAAGAAAAGGAAAAAGAAAAGGAAATAAGGGGAAGGAAAAGAAACGTCGCGAACGTGCGCCCACGGAACGATGCTTTATGGGTCGTTTCTCGTGGGCAAACGATGTTTAAAGATCAAGGAAACGGCACTATTGGGAGTCAGATCGTTGCCCGATCGAGCGCGAATAACGAATGAATATCTAATGACGTTTTACGATCCAATATGTGCCTTTGGGAAAAGCTGATATATCGCAAGAACGTATACTATACTTGCGTAGAGTATATCTGTGTTTGTGATTACTAACTCTCACTCTTTCTCTCTCTCTCTATCTTTCTCACGCACGCACATGTTCTCCCATGTGACTAAAAAGCTCGTATACCAACACATATCGAGATTTACTATTCCATATGCCATGCGTATAGTAACACAACGCACAATGGATAGAATAAAGGTATCAATCTAACGTATATCTTGATCCAGGAGCTACGATGACCCATCTACTATTTTAGGATAGAAAACAAAGTACCATTCTTCTTGAACGACATCGATCGTAGTAGCTCCATTTGACTACCTACCCTACCTCATATGCATTTCTACGTTTACGTTTAACAGAACGTTTTGTCGTGCTAGAAACTTCCACTTCGAATGTACTGAAATATTTCATTCCTTCATAGGATACAGACACAGGTCATACTTATCAAACGAAACGAACGAAACGAGAGGAACGAGAAGTGTGCTCGATGATAGCTCGTAAAATTTATACATACATATTTTTCCATCCTTCCTATTCCAGTTTTTCCTTCGAAAAAAGTGACCTCCCTTCTATTTCTATCTCTATCTCTATCTCTATCTCTTCTTTCTTCCAATTTCCGAATTGGATCCGATGGAATTCGTTTTATTTCGAGTGTACGCTCGGCCTCATCAACTCGGAGTTTTTGAAAAAGAAATCTTTGACCTAGATTTCGTTAATTGCTTCCGGTAATGTTTGCCGATATGAAGGTACTTTCTGTAAATACGGCTGTTTGCTGTGCATCGCTTCGGTACTGCCGTTACTGCAACTGCTGCTGTTGCTGCTGCTGCTGTTGCTGCTGCTGCTACTTCGATCGAAAAATGCGAAGAGATCAAAGAGAGAACCGATCGGATTCGTTGAACTTTACGAACGGATAGAGAACGAATAAAAGTCAAGCTCGTACAGCCTTTTACCATCTTGACTATCTCTCTCTCTCTCTCTCTCTCTTTTTCTTCTTCTTCTTCTTCTTCTTCTTCTTCTTCTTCTTCTATTTCGAGTATCCCAACTTTGTTACTTCGCCGAGAATATAAATGAAGGTACTAAAACCGTACGGCGAAAGAATATGCATAAACTACAATGTTCTGGGTATTTATCAGTGCACCGAATTCACTCGAGAGGAATAAGCGAATTCTCCCTGTATATTTTCCATGTATATTTATGTGTGTGTGCGTGTGGGTGCGTGCGTATGCGTCTGTTTGTGTGTACATGCCTGTGTGTATTTATGCGTAGGAGAATAGGTAGTTGGTTGGGACGTTATACGGAAGCGCATAATAAATTCTTATTCCATTTTCTCTGCTCTTCATTCGACTCGTAAAATTCACGATAAAGGATGTGCACTTGTTTACGATGCTTTGATGGCTCTTACTGTTTTGTAGGTCGATTCTTGTAGACCCTTCTCAATCTCTCTTTCTCTATCTTTTTATCTTTCTTTATCTCTCTTTCTATCTCTTTCTTTCTTTCTTTCGTTAAACCTTTTAAGCGGTGACGTTTCTTTACTTAGTAAAGAACGATTATCGTTTCCTTACAGGTGGACGACACGCTGAAGATTTATCGAGCGTGGCAGTCAGTCTTTTTCGAGCTTTACGATAAAATTTCATGCACGAACTACTACGAGGGTAAGGGTAAGGGTAAGGGTAAGGGTAAGGGGTCTATCTACTATCAGGCGAAGAGGTAAAAGGGAAAATCGGAGGAGTGTGACAAAGAAGAGAAGAAAAAATTGGATCAAACGGCCGGTTGAAGGGCTCACAGTCGAACGGATACACGCGTCTTTCCGTTTGCTAGTTCTTCCATTCTTCGTTTCTCCTCGAGGGCTACTCTTGAAGTTCCCATTCGTTCCTCCCTTCTTCGATCTCTCTTTATCTATTCTTTCTTTCTTTCTTTCTTGATTTTTTGTCTTTTTTTTTTTTATTCCATTCTTTGTTACATTCTTTGTTACATTGGATTTCGGACGATTTATAGAGGAGGATAAAACTGATTCTATTCAAAGGATAAAAAACGATAGCAAATCGTTTCCCTGGTAATTGCGTTACTATATCTATTCCTATATCAATTTAATAGGATTTATTTATTCTATTTACACGCGCGAGAGTAAAATAAATATATGTAATATATTTCGAAATTCAAATATTTGTCTTTGCGTTTGTATATGTTTAATCAGAAACGATTGAAGGTATAATATCGAATCGTGATTATAAATGTTCGCGAATTTAGAAAAAATTCTCAAATTTGTCGTAAATTAGAGAATTATAAATGACGATTTTTGTGGCTTATATATAAAAATTCGAAAAGTATAATATTATATAATATTTCTTTTTAGCATTTTTTTTCGCCCCCCGTTCTGCAGTGCATTCATGTAACTCGAATAGTATGAGAACTCGAACGAAATGTTTTGGAATCTCTCTCTCTCTCTCTCTTCTAAGGATTTATGATAACTTTCTCGTGTAAAATACAAAGTTTCTCTCTTCGAGTACTTCGGTAAGCGATGCACAAATGTATGACGCGTCGATGCATTAATCATTGATAACACGCACGCGATTGAGAATGGGAGGACGCTTTTGAATATTTGTGGTTAGTACTCGATAATAGTTTCTTTTCTCTTTCTTGCTCTCTCCTATTTCTTTCGGTGATGAATTCCCTCCGAGAATTCACAAAGAGAGAAATAGAGAGAGAGAGAGAGAGAGAGAGAGAGAGAGAGAGAGAGAGAGAAGGAGAAGGAGAGAGATCTTCTAAGTTTCGTGAGAAAAGTTTCCTCATAAATTCCAGATTTTGAAGACCATTGTCCGTTGCAGTCTGCAAATGGGCATACTTCTCTCTCAACATAATAAAATATCGACGATATATTTGGAATTAAGTATACGTGAAGGAATTTCGCGAAGCATTTTAATTCCATGAAAAAAAAAAAAAGAAAAATAATTCAGGTAGATCAAAATTGATACCTACGTAGAATAAGATGAAAAAAGTTTTAGCTGGTAAAGTGAAATCTTAAGTTTTTCCTCGTAAATTGGAAGTTTTCTAGTATTGGAATCAGGTCGTCCAAGGGCCAATACATTATTGCGATTTTTCGCTATATTATCTTTGCATATAGAGACAACATATGAGGTACCTATCTACGTAAAAATATATTTATGTGAGTTTGGAGTGATGCATAAATCGGACAAAAAATATCGACAAATTTAAGAGGAGAAAAATATGTTGGTATACGTGTATTTACTTATATACGATATATATATTCAATGTTGTATTCGTATATATATATATATATATATATATACATGTGTACATGCCTATATAGGATAAGCTATCAAAGAAGATGAACGGGTCATTCCACATCGAGTGTTCTGGAAAGCTTCTCTTCGAGGAACCTTCGAATGTGTATTTACTTCTTTTATATTTCTGAACCATTCGCAATTTTGTAGACTTTGTAGAAACACGCGGAGAGAAATAAAAGAGAGAAAAAGGAAGAAAGAAAATTTGTCACTCACTCGCGTGCCATTTTCTCAAACTAAAACTCGTTGAATTTCTTCTTCCAGTATAATCGAATCGAGTCGAGTCTCGATATGACGAAAAACCTATCTCTCTCTCTTTCTTTCTTTTTCTCATTTTTACGACGAGTCCATTTTCCAGAGTTTGTTTTTTTTGTCGAAAGTACGATTGTCTTGAAGAATAAGAAAATGGGGGGGGGGKGGAGGAAAGGAAGACAACGGAAGGTAAAATCTGAACCGAACGAGTTCACAAGGAACGATTTGCATCAGACATTTCTTGTTTTTTTTTTTTTTTTTTCCTTCTATCTTTTGTACTTTAGACGTGACTTCTTAGCGAATGGATTTTCTCAATGTAAGCGTTTAACAACCATTATTCTCTTTAGTTATTCATGCACGATGTACTACTACATTGATTAATGGCCATCCATTTCGTAATCGTATTACGATGAGCGTTAAATGCTTAATAGAAACGCTTTTCATCGACAATTACGCTTTAAATTAATCTTTGTGTTTCCGCTTAGCGACGTTTCCGCTTGTTGCCACTCGATTTGACTCATTTCGTGTAATATATTATGTCATTATGATATTATGGTTACGCACTGACATTAACGTTACTAAATTTACGCGCAAACGATTCGGTAGAAATACTTCTCGAGTATTTCATTAATATACATTTGGAAAATATTACTTTTGTGTTATATTAATTTCTATTATATTTCTTGACATACGCATACACACTTACGTTATTATCATTGTTATTTCCTACTATTAATAATTTACAATCTACAATCTTAACAGTTTTGTTATAATAAATAAATTCACAACATGGTTAGATCAACGACACGATCATTTCTGTCTTAGAACGAGTGATCTTATAAATGTAATCTTAATTCAATAATGAGAAAAGTGTAAACGCGGGTATTCGGGAATAGAGTTATCGTCATGAGAGAAAATAATTGTGTTTCTGGTACAAATTGCATAACGGACAAACCTGGTAAACCAAGTAATCTAGCAGATTTTCAACGGATGGAATATTCTGTTTCCCTCCACCTATCTACTTTCCTCGAGTTTCTCACTTCCTCTGCTTCTTATATATATATGTCTACCTATATATCTATCTATCTATCCATCTATCTATCCATCTATCTATCCATCTATCTATCTATCTATCCATCTATCTATCCATCTATCTATCCATCTATCTATCCATCTATCCATCCATCTATCCATCTATCTCAAAGGTTCTAGATATGCAAATCCGCGATAACAGAGATAGCCATTTTGGCGTGTTAATTTTGATCAGGGGATTCCAAGAGAGATCTCTAATATTCTCAATTATACTAAAGACATAAAGGAGAATAGAAGGGAATAAAAGAAAAAGAGGACTGGAGATGGTTGGGCAAGGAGGAGAGAGACGAATACCCGAATCCCGATTTACCCCATAAATCCGTCCTTTATTATGGCAAGCGTGGCCGGACACGCGTGGGCTAGGTTTATTCACGATTCCGTCTACGATGCATTTCTGATAGTATGCAAATTTGAATTACTATCACAGAGCGGTAAGAGAGATAGAGAGGGTAGTACATCGTGATCGAATCCAGTCCATCCTCTAAGGGTTTCCCTATCACTTCTTCTCTCACTCACTCACTCACTCTCTCTCTCTCTTTCTTTGTTCATAGCGTGCACATATACACGTAGAGGATCCGTTCGCTGCCTGAATTGCATCCCAATCTCTCTGGATCTTCTCACCTACATATATATTATAACATCTTTGCATTTTCAGCGATTAGGATGATTTTCGGAACATATAATACTAAGGTATTTTCAGTTAAGCACATATATTACATAGTAGAGATAGTTATTAGGCTAAGAATTGTTAATCGTATTAATGTCGAATTAAGAGACGTATCTCATAATATAAACGAATATATATCATATATTATTATGCTAATAAAATAATATTCGTGATACTTATGATATTTAATCTTTCGAAGGTTTTCACTCAATTTGATTGGCACGCGAATTAAAATGTAGGGAAACGATCGTGGAAATTCACGATGGAGATTTCTCTAATTGAATGAAAATTCCTCGACAACTTTTCCTTGTAATTATACTGTCAGCATGCTTGATGGTATAATTTCGTTATTCAAAGCTGTTTAATACGAGATTGTTAGAGGGTGATACATGTACGTAGTAGGTACTACCTACTACATCCGTATAAGTCTACATAAACCAGTGCTTAAAAGGAACTTTCTGCTTGAAAACTATAATCGGGTTAAACAAAACTTTGTAAACGAATTACTCGTTAAATAACAACTTTCATCTTTACCTTTTGGACGTGAACTACTCCTAATCGAATCCGAATTTCTCTAGTCGTCTCGTATAGTTAAATCCCTAAATAATAAGCAAGTTTCTTTTACGATCGTTTTCTTCTTCTACCTTACTTTTATAAAATGAACGATTTAGTTTTTAACATTTCATCCTAAGTCACGTCTATTCAAACTATTTTAGAAATGTAATAAGTACGATTCGTCATTTGAATTTCAATAGTGGGAGAAAGTTGTACGATGTCAAATCAGACGAATATTGTTCTTGTGAGACAATATTGCCGAATAATACGATACTATTTTTCGAAGAAAATTTAACACTTTTTTTTAAACAAATTAGAATGAAAACGCGTATAATTTCGAAAAATTTCCGTCAAAATGATACGACCACGCATTTTTCACCCACCAATTTTTTGCACCACCTTCCTAACCGACATACGACAAGTTTCGTGCGACAATTTCTTTCCCTCTCGCTACGTGCTTTTTCATTACGTCGGGTTTCTGCAACATTTCCAACATTTTTGTCGCATTTATTTCATTTCGCGACAGAAAATTGCATGAAAATTCTTTGATCGTTAATTTTCGACATCGTTAAAATTACCAACAAGCGCGAAATGTTCGTAGCGATATAAAATTTTTGTTCGCACATGTCATTTACCAATTGTAGCCTAAAACTTCGTATTCAAAAATGAAAAACAAAAAAAAAACTGTGATTGTGATAAAATATATCCAAATTTGTATTAATTTAAAGAAATAAGAAAACAATTGAGTACGAATTTGGTAAATCGTGTTAAAGAAGTTCCTTCGTAGTGAATTAAATGTCGACTAAGAGAAAAGCTTAGAAAAGATATATAAGTGTATACGTATACATAGGTACATCTATTCGTCGTAGCTACGTGAAACGTTTACAAATTAATTGGAATGATATTATGCGACAGAAAAAAGGATCTATCGTTCGCGTGACTGTCGTACAATCGTGAGTAAAAGATACGAAATAAAATGTATTGCACGGGTAAATTGAGTTCGTAACGTATGGGAGATCGTGCTGAGGAATACAAATTCTCAACTTCTATGTTCTCTCGACTCCGATTACAGTTTCTGTTGTTTAACGAGCAACGAAGAAGAAAGAAGAAAATATTAGCCAATTATGAAGCAATCTCACACATATGTTTATTCGACGATAGTGTTATCAATGTGCAATTAAATCAAGACTCTTTTTATTTCAACAAACATATTTGATTATATTTTCTTTTTAATTATTAGATGTACCTACATTTTTTTATTTGTTTTATTTATTTACCGTACGAATATCGAGGTTAGTAATTTTAATTGTATTATAGCGAATTGATTTTCTTCATTTTCATCGTCGGTATCTTTCACTTTTCCCATTACACTTATCGGAATCAATGTAAATTTATCGAGTCGAAGGGTCCATATATTTATAACGTTCATCTGAGGGTAACGACGAGGATAAGGGTACTGAAGAAAATGGTTGGATTTTTTGGAATAGAAGTGAAAGGAGGATTGGGAATCAACGATCAATGCCAGTCACGTATATACGAAAGGCAGAATTTGGTCGATGTCGTGGAGTAGGCCTCGTCGAATGATCAAGTTATCCTTTTGGAATATTAGGGTTGGCCAAATTCGAGGGTCGGAATCATCATGAAAAGGACGTCCGTTTGCAATTCCGCAAATCGTTAGGAAGCTCGATATTCAGCGTCGATAACGTCGTCGTGGTTTCAGAACAAAGAAACGGGACAAATAGAAATTATTTCTACTTTTTCTTTGTACGTATTTTTATCTTTTTGTAAGATTATTTTCTCCAAGTTGAATTTAATATAATTAATTAAGCGATGAGATTCGATACGTTAAAAGTTTAGTAATTATATGGTTAGATATCAAAGAATCTGTACTAACTAAGTGTTCTAGTAATAAGACCTTTCAATTTTCTGACAGGCTTCGATAGTGAAGCTTCATTTTCATTATATAATCCTTTATAATAAACAGACGATACTCTAATGAGTATAACCGCCGTACGTATATCTTCTTGCAACTTAGTCGAAGTATCGAACGCTCGTCGTTAAACAACTTGGAAAAAAATAATTAATAATTAATTAGTCGTGAAATGAAATCTGTTTAAGTTTAACGGGTTAATAATATATACCGTGGATTTTTATTATTATTTTTTTTATTTATCATAATGTCGAATATTCTCGAAACTTCCTAACCATCTTGAAGAGATGCATGGAAACGAGCGGGGAAATTGTTAGCAAAAGATTGTCGAGAAGTGAAATACTGTTAGAACGTGAGAAAATACAAGTAAGTTAGATGAGGTGCTGAGAGAAAGCTAATTGTCTACTAGGAATAAAAACAATTAAATTTTCTATCTTCTCTTCCTTTCGTTTTTCTTTGTCTCTCTGCCCCTTTTTCTTTTTTTTTTTTTTGTTTCTTATCTTTTCTCTTTCATTGGAAAAACTCTTTGGCGAAGAGTAAGGAAAAAAAAAGGAAGAAAATAAAATAAAATGAAATAAAATAAAAGGGGACACGTTGAACACGTTGAACAGTGAAATAAGAAAAAAGTTAGATAGCTACAAACGGAAAGAGATTTTATTAGAACGTTTACGAATTTGTCCAATAACAGAGAACTATTTATTTCCAGACTCTCTTTTCTATGGTAAGAGGATGGGCGTACATAACAATGAGATTGAAGATTCTACGAACCCTTCAGGGAACATGTTTGCGCCTCAAAATGATCTAAGACGTCTATCCTATCGTTATAATCCTACGAGGGTTTGTATTTTATCGAAAATTCAATTTTCATCGAGTACCCATCGACGAGTAACCATCGAACAGGAGGTCTTCTTTCCTTCAGAGTATTATCATTTAATAATTTAATAGTTTGCTTTTTGGAAGGTTTTTCTTGTCGTCGTCGTCGTCGTCGTAGTCGTGTTTTCAAACAGAATACATTATTTTCCACGTACTAAGATGGAATATCTGAAAAGAATAAAATAAAAAAGAAAACAAAAAATAGACTAGAAAAACGCGAGAAAAAATTTTAATTATATTATACTTTATTATTATTGTGTACTTCTTTGATCGTAATAATTGTCGTACGAGACTTTAAATTATTTTTCAACGGAAGGAACCTATATTGCAATTTGCGGGTATATTTCGTAGTAGAGTCTCTAAAAGTTTCATACGCCATTAAACCAAAGTGAAAAGGATATTGTGTTAAGAACGAACGGGAGCGAGAGAGAGAGAGAGAGAATAAGGATAGCTTGCATTTATTCGGATCTGAGAAGTAGCTTGAATTATTTCTTGAACACTCGAGGAAGGAAGCAGCCAATCAGTTTGCCAGAAGAGTTTAACGATTCGCACTATATTATCTTAAAACATTCAAACTGACGAAAATTAATGTACCTGACTAATCAAAATGAATGTTTGTTGATACAATATGTTTTGCAATTAAAATTTAACTTTATTGTTTCATACGTTTATAATATTTATTCAATGTCTCAAAATATTGTTAGAAATCTATCAAATATTATTCATATATATATTAAACAAAAAAGGATTGTTTTACTTTAATCAATGATTTGGACATGATCTTGGTGGTTCTAGTGCAAGAAAATGAAGACAGTATTGTATGATTGATGTAATTGAGTTAGACTTAGATCCTCAGAGCAACGTAAGATTTTTTAAAGAAGATGATTTTACTTCGGATCCGATTTTTAGTTGATTTCACCTATATGTGTCTGATTGTATGCCGATCTAAACTCTTTTCATTTATTCGCTATAGCACGTTCATATACGACATAGCGAAAGAAGCGTACCAATAATAACATCTACTTTATTTATTTTCCTCCTCATTTATCTTTTTCATTTTTCCTTGAGAATCGCGTCTTTAAAAAGTAAGAAGGAGAGAGAGAGAGAGAGAGAATATCGAATAAACAGGAAGACGATTGATCGAACAATAAATTCTTTGATTGCTATCATTCGAAATAGAAATTTGATATGAATGAATACAGCGTCAGCGTGTAGTAGAAATTTCATTTGATTTTTATTGAATTTTTTGACGAATAATATAAGCGATAAATTGAGAACATGTAAGAAAGAGAGAAAGAGAGATGGAGGAAAGTTTGAGCGCATAAATGTGTCATAGTACGTTACTCGATCATGTTAGAAATTAATGGAGAGGGAAAGTAAGTAGTTGGTAAGTACCTATGTACATACCTGTGCACACAAAGGTAGACACACACATACACACTATTCTAGATATAGGATAAGTACGAGTAGGCAAGAACATTGAAGGTAGTAACGCTCTTACATCGAGAGGGAGGTCGCAAAAGAGGATAAAAGGAAGAGAGTGTGTCTTCGATCGCAATTACTCGCGTGTCCGAGTTCGCGTAAGAAAAAGAAAAAGAAGACGAAGACGAAGACGAAAAAGAAGAGGAGTAGGTGGAGTATAGTCTACACGTAAGAATTCTACGAAAAGACTCCATCTACTACTACTCTCCGTGACTCTCCCTCTCCATCCCTCTTTCTCGTTTTTCGATCCCTCCTCAACGGTTTCCTTCTCGTTTCATACGAAAGGCACTTCGTTCGAGAGTAAGTGAGCCAGTCGTCAGCATTTTCAGACACTCAGACACTGTTACCACTCTTCTCTTACTCTTCTTTCGTCACTCTCTTCTCTTCTTCCTCTCTTTCTTTCTCTATATATATATATATATATCTTCTTTACCCTGTTTAATACACACACACACACACACATATATTATCACTCTCTCTCTCTCTCTTTTTCTCTTTAGTCCTTTCGTTGGTTCATCTTGTTTAAGCAGCAGCTTCGTCACCGCCTTTGCAATCTCAGTTGGAAGGGCAAACAATAATGTATGAGAGCACGTATCTCCCTTGTATACTGCTTCGTATTTTACCACCAGAGAGAGAAAGATAGAGAGAAAGAGAGAGAGAGAGAGAGACAAACAAGGAATGATAGGACTTTGACCGAACTCACAAGCGTTCCCCGTTTCAGCAGAAATTTATAGTAGTCAAAGATATCTTGTTTCTATGCATACTTAAATCTTCCGCTAACATAACGATAGATCCTCCAATGAAGAACGTGTGTTTGGTAACGTTAATAGGTACGAGTTTCATGGCTTTATACTTGCTCTCAACCAAACGCTACGAAACGTATGAATATTCGTATTATTTAAATTGTTTTTTTTTTGTTATTTATTTATCGTATTTGATGTAATACGATATTATTTTGTATTATGTATCGTTTTAAAAAAAAATCATTAATTGTATACGAGAGAAGGTTTTATATTAAAATGTTAAATGTTTTATCCGACATTTTAAAATGACGTAGGTACACGGTATTTCAGTTTATATAATATAAGAGAAACGTTTTAATATTCGTTTATAACCATTCGTTTTCGTTACGTTTTTACGAAAGTGTTATAGAAACTATTATTTTTTATTTATTTTTTTCATTATTAAACACGAAAAGTCATTTTGTGTCACGACTATTTCTTCGATCATCGCCCATTTAACGAAAGCACAAAGTTCTTAAGCTTAAATGCGACTCGACAATCGTCAACCGTCTTTGTTAACAGGTTTTAAGAATTCTCCAATACTCGCGAACGGGTTTCCCTTACTACAATACTACTACTACTACTATTGTTACTACTACTACCACCACCATCACCATTGTGGATTTCGAGGTAGAAACAGAAGTAAAAGGACATTTTCGTTTTTGGCGAATTGCTTTGCTACGAATTACAGAGAAAACCGAACCAAGTGATTCAATTCGTGTCTGGGCGAGAAAACGAAGTTTCAAAATTTACCATTCGAATTGGAGGTAGAAAATTTGCGTTTAAGTATTTTCATTCGTTAACGTCATACAATTTGTAATATTTTTAACAATAACAGACCAAACAACGATATCTCGAAACAACCATGAGAAATTAAACTTTGTGCTGTTATTCTGTTTTTCTTTTCTTATAAAATTGGGTTAGACAAATTTTACATGATTAAATTAAAAATCGATCAACGATAAAACGAACAAGATGATTCGTTATAATACAATAGGATTTTTCGCATTTAAAAGGGGAAATGATAATTATTATATCATTATAACTATATATGTATATATTTGAGATAAAATAATCACTTCGATAGATGAAATTTGGTATTTTGAAATAGTCCAGAATCTGACAACGATGGAACCGATCTTGGTACTTAAGTAAAGGCTTGGTGAAGAAGAACGATAAGATTATTTACGACGGCATCGTACTTTCCTCGAACAGAAGTCCTTTGTGAGAGAAATAAAGCTCGACTTGATTCGCGCTCGAACACGTTTCCGCTTCGTGGAGCAACGGAACGATAATGGCCGCTTCTCTTCACTCTTTCTCTTCACTCTCTCTCTCTCTCTCTCCTTTTTCCTTTTTATTCTTTTTTTTATTCTACTCTATTCTTTATTTCTTCTACTTTAGAGTTTACTTCATCTTTGCTCCTGCTTTCATGTCTTTTACCTTTCTACCTCCCTCTCTCTTTCTCTCATTTTTTCTCGTAGTATCAACAGTCACGAAACCTTGACGGAATCGTTAGCCTTTGAACAAAAGCTTTCAAAAGATCGTAGAAAATTTTGTTTTCCGAATTTTCCCAATTTTCTCGGTTCTAAAATTTATTCATAAGAGCACTCGATTTACTTCTCAACTGAAAACGCAACACTCTTCTTAAAGTTAATTTTAATCTATAATCCTTAGACAATGATTCTTACTCGACGACAACTTTGATTCATTTTTAAAATCACAATCATCGTTGAAACGATAATTTAATTATTTTCAACATTTCCAATGGGGCAGAGTTGTTTTTTAGTAGAAAAAGCAAAGAAAAGAACAACTGACGTGCGATAGAAGTGTATAATGTATACGTTTGTCTCTTTTTAAATGTTGCTTCATCGAGTATCAAATCACAACGATTCTAAAAAAAGTTTTCATTTCAAAAATGAAATCTTTCGTCATGCCAAATATGAATTTCTCGAATTTTCTTATATCACGTTGTCTGTTTCAAGTCGAAACAACGTAAGCGTACCTTTCAATATTTTTATTAAAATTTGTTTTTCGATGAAAAATGAATTGAAACCAACAGAAAAAGGAGTGATACGAGAGTGGGAGGGAGGGAGGGATTGTATGTGAGGAAGAATAGGATACTATATCCATCATTTTGTTTCATTGTTCCACTTACACGCAAGACTTTGTCCCAGGATTTAGTATTCTTTATCCTGGACTGAAAATAAATATCCGTCACGCATCTGGGAAACTTTTTTCATCGTGGTAGTTTCCCGTTACCGTTCGATCCTGAATACGGGATGACGTTACGCCAAAACTTGTCTAATATCAAGCACCCTTTTTCGTTTACCCTCCAATACTTATTCACCCAAGCCCTATTTCTTTTCTCTCATTTTTGTGTTGCTGTGTCTTCCATCATCTATAATAAATCTGTCTCTCAGATTTTTTCATTTCCTTTTGATATAACAAGTAAGAATTTCGTTTATTCGTACCTTTCAAACGCGTTCCTCTATATATAATATATAATATAAACGAAGACTTTTTTTTAAACGACCGCAGCAAGTCACATAAAGTTTCGCGCGGATACCATTTCCTTTTTCAAACTTTCTTTCATCGAAAAACTTCTCTCACACTTTACCTATATATATACTAGGAAACGCTTTCTTCTTTTTTTTTTTTATTCTACCATCGAATGAATTATAAGTCGAGCTACGCTTTAGTTCGTATTTCGATTTTGTTAACTGCATCGCGTTCGCATTAATTTGTTAATACTCAGTTTAAAAAAATAAACTCCATTTCCGTTTGAAAACTGTAAAGGAAATTGAATTTATCTCTCTGTCTCTCTCTCTCTTTTAGCCTTTTTGTTTGTTTATTTTTTCTTCTCTCCCTTCTTTTTTTTTGCCTAAACCTTTTCCCCCTTCCTGTCCCTTTCCTTACCCTCCCCCCAAACCCCTACCCGCCATACCATCCCTCTGTCATTTCTTCCTTTGACGTGGTATTCGCGCGTCAATTTGGTACTTGACGAAACGAACGATCGGTTCGAACAAAATTGAACGAGATTGGAATTTATTGGTGACTGATTGCTCGTAGCGAAAAACTCTACCGAAACAAACTGCCATTGGTAGTCCGGTGCTGGATGTTCTCGTAGAAGATTTATCGAGTTACCGTTAACATGAACGAATAACGTATCGTATAGATTTGTGGAAGAAAGTAGAAATAACTATTTTTTATTGCTACTATTTTTATAATATATCGTATCGTTCAGATTCGATCAATTTTCCTTTTTTTCGGGGGGGGGGGGGTTTAACTATCCTTGTCGAAGCTTCGTAAAAAAAGAGATGGTTACAGTATAAATTGATAAATAAATTTAGATCGATAGAGAGATCGTGATTCGTAAAGATTTAAGAAATTAAATATTTATCCTGTAAATGAGATAAAACAAACGAGTAGGAAATGATTTTATTGATTCTACAAAATTTGTCGAGTACCTACTTCGCGAAGTACGAACTGGCCAAGTAACCGTTATTCGTATGAACTGAAAAACACATTTATACCCTTGATGCTTGCAGTTTAAACTCTCGTTTCGCTAATGGAAAAGGATCTAGAGATAGAGAGATAGAGAGAGAGAGAGAGACATTGTTTTATGCTGGTGCTATTGCTACGTGACGGTATGTCAGATCGCGTAAATTTTGGACGCGCATGGTACCCATGGGACATTTATTTATGGTCTCTTTCCAAAGAGAATGGGGCAGTTAACGCAAAGTGCCTCTAAGTTTAAACGTTTTGAGTAGAAAAGAAAAAATGAGAGAAAGAGAGAGAGAGAGAGATAAATAGATAGATGGGAAGATACAATAAAGATAGAAAGAACGAAAGTAATGATCTTACAATTTATTTATTTTTTTTTTTAAATCAAGGAAGCAAGCAAAAGAAGTGATCTTTCAATTGGTTAGAATCGAAACGAACAGCATAGATATTATTCACGATGTCAGTATATTAATGGAAAAGGTATATACGAAAAGTAGACAAGCATAGAAGCAAATGCGATCGGTTAAAGGTCAAACTATAATTAGATAGAACGATCGTTATAATCCGATCGTAGAACAAACTCGATATTCTCCTATGTCCGTGCAAACATTGATCGGTGGTACCCTATATTCCGCTGTGTTCGTTATAACTTTCGATCGAAGTACAGTGCTGACGGGTTGCAGGATGTACCATAAATTGGATTTGATTCTCGATTCGCCACGAAGTATCCATATTCAAGTTTACTGCATTTTCCATAATCAACGTGTATATACCCCGAAAAATTTTTACATTCTTTTCTTTTATTTTCTTTTATTTTATTTTATTTTAATTTATATATACATAATCACGATTTTATTCTCTATTATTTAAATATAAATAAAAGAAATATGTTTGACGAGAAGATTATATCCAGAGTATTCTTCAAAAATTGGAGTCTTGACCAATCGCGTGCCATTCTTTTCGATTTCCGAATGACTTTTTCGAGAGAGTTTTGGACATAGGAAAGAGAAAAAAAAAGCGAACGGATAGAAAAAGTCAGTCGACTGTGCCAGAGTAAATACGACGCAGCTTCTTTCTTTTTACACGCTATGCGTTCTACTATCCTCTTTTAACTCCTTCACCACCCCCCCCCCCCAGCTCACTCTTTGTCTATATACGTGTATGTGTGTGTTTCTCCGACAGCCAGAAAGCGAATGCTTCAAATTGAGGAAATGTCTCGTGGAGGAAATGACCTGCCCGTGTAATTTCGTGGAAGACGCATCGTACCTACTGCTATACGTCGATGTTGAAAATCCTCTTCACATGTGAAAAAGAATAAGGTCGAAGACGAGAAAGAAGAAGAAGAAGATGTGTTCAGGGCGTTGCCGTCGTCCTCGAAAACGTGAAGATCCTTCGTGTTTGTCTCCACCTTCCTTAACCTCCCCCTCCTTCCCATCCCTCTCTTTCCACCAAGTTTCGTTTCGTTTCGTTTCGTTTCGTTCCTCTTTTAGACAATTCGGCGCCGTCTCTGATTTTCCTTGTATCTTCGAATGTCTTCTACTTGGGTTAGATCTCTACTATTACAAATCCAACAAGGAAAAGAGTAAACTTGTATATAGGTTTGTATAAATACATCATTGTTTGAATCTTCATCTTCGGGGTTTCGGCTATTAGACGTGTCAAAAACGAACAGATGATATAGATGATAGTAAGATAGTTAAATATTTCGTTTAGTAATTTCCTATACTCTCGTGGTTAAACAATTTTTATCGATTCGTCGATTGAACAAATGAAAACAAATAATTAGAATTTGCCATAGAGAACGTTACATAGTTATACAGTGACAAACGGAATTTTGGAGTCACCACGTCATTTTGTTCAGATTAAAGTAAATTCAATGTTTTTTCGGTCGAATGACAAAAAAAAGGGGAAAAAAAAAAAAAAAAAGAAAATTCGACTGGCGGAAATTTAATACGGAATTGCTATAAACCAATATACGAGTTGTGCAAATATTTTTTTAAATACAAAACTGTATATATATATATATGCGGAATATTGTAGAAAGTTGGCGATCGATCGTTTATAAAATATTTGTTTTTAGTTTGTTAACGAGTTTTCCAGGTTTACTGTTACAATGTTTTAGAGCGTTATTATAGTTATTATTATATTTTTATTTGTTATGACGATGATCGTATGCTCGAAGAATATAAGACAGTATCGTTTGCTATTAACGATTTTAAATAATTATTGTTCCCTATTTCGCAAAGTTATATTTAACATTCACATTTATTTTATTAACTACCTTTCTCTATATTTTTCTCTTTTGTTCTCTTTTCCACATTCTTTTATTCCATTACGACAAAATTCTTTCTTCTCCCTCTCTGCATAAAAATATGCAAATAATCTCGATCATAGTGTTGAAGACGAACGACAATAATTATATTTCGTTTTCTTCTGTTACGCGAATACATCGTTGGTCTACGAAAGAAGATATTACGCGACTTTGTAATTTCGGGTCATTATTCATGTTGTCGTAAGAAAAGTAGGAAGGTGTTAAAATATGCAACCCTTGGGTAAGAGAATAGAAGTTCGGAACGTCCTGCAAAAGTGACGGGAAATGGAGTTGTTAAGGTAGAAAAGGAGTTATGGAAAAAGGGAATGAACTAATGAGAGGAATATTACTGAACGTAAGAAAACATAGGTCAGTTTTGTCCTGTCTAATACAAAATTCCAAGTTATCTTCGTTTTTAATTCTCTCGTTCTGTATTTATTATTTTATTCCGACACGAGGGGATATCTTTGGTCGCGAGTTTTTTTTTTTTTAATTACTTACGAGAATAAACGTAGCATATGTTTTACGTCACGTTTTATATCACCGTTTAAACAAAGCTTATATTTTGTAAAAAGAGAGAGACAGAGAGAGAAGAGAGAAATGGGAATTGCAGTGATGACGATTCAGGTTATTACATTAAAAGTTCTCGCATAGATGCGTGGAGATGGGAATTATATGAATTTTCAAATTTGTTCGCTCTTCTTGCGGAAATACGGTGACATCGTTTCAACGGAACGCAATTCGATGTCTCTTCGATGCGTTTGCATAAATATTTAAATCACGTAACTCGCTCGCAAACCGGGCCGCCCTTTTCCACGCTTGGGATTGTCGGCAAACGAGATTCTTTTTAACGTTATTACAATACACACATGCTAGCTAGCACACGTAATTTACTTTTGTCCCTCTACTTGCAATAATCCAGGATTTAGTCCTTTGCTTTTTATAAATTCGTCTGCTGCGCGAGGAGTATAGTCTTCCATATATGTTTATACACGAAGGGAATTCATGTAAGAACTCGTGTAACAAGCTTATGCAACCAGTTCTTGAATAAATCTGCCTACGTATAGTAGTGTATATACGTCTTCCAGGGATTACGTCATTTTTGAAGGGCTTAGGGAAAATGAGTGACAGTTTTCTATGATTTCAAACGTAGGGAATATTCACACATCGAAGGGAACAAATAAAATTTATTTTATAGTTTCCCCTTTTTTGTTTTTTTTTTTCGCGTTACGAATTTATATTTAGGATTTCTTTATATTTTTTATTGAAAAACACAATTTATAAGAAGAAAATAAATAGATAATAACAAAAAAAAAGAAAAAAAGGGAAAGAAGAAGAAGTACATTTGTTTTTATCATCATCGATATCGGACGAATTATCTTTTCTCATTTTCCTTTTCCTTTCCTTTTCTTGTCTATACTATCCCCCATTTGTCAAGGCAAGCAAGTAGAACGTAATATTAATCAAGGTTCGATAATACCTTGGCTCGTCTCGAATAGAGGAAAAGCGTTCGGCAAGCGACACAGGTTTCAGGCTAATCGGACTGAAAGCAGCCCTCGTTCGATGGAAAATGAAGTTTCTATTGGTACTGTGTAGAGTCCTTACGATACACCGACTCGAATGTTAACCCTTTAATTGCGAAAAATGTATATATATATATTCTCTCATACAGGTTTATCGATATACATGAAGGATCCGTCTACACACAAATTTCAATAAATTCTGTTCACTGCACAAAACGTTCATTGTGTTTCATTAAACTGAAAAAAAAAAAAACAAAAAAAAACAAACATTGAAAATATTATCCAAATGTCGGCATATCGATCAATCAAATAATTGAACGTAACGAAACGTAATTAACGAATGTACACGTTTTTTTGACATTTAAACAACAATCAATAGAACGATGTAAATTTGCATTTTTATTTATAAACGTATAGAGTATAATCAATAAGTTAAATTGTAGTATTAGGATCGTAAGGGTTAGTATAAGCTATTCAGTATAGCACATCCGTTCTTGGTTCCTACACTCGTGTTAAATGATGAACGTTGTCTAGTGGCTTACTGGCTATACGAAAACTTCTTGTTAAAAGAGAACCGGACATGACCGGCTATTAATTCTACCAGTATTCGTATGGATAGACGTTGTGAGCTTTTGCAATATATATATATATATTGAAGTTTGTTTGTCTCGTTTGACATTTAAAAAACGATAGTCCAAAAAATAAAGAATAAATAAAAGAAAAATATTGGAAAGAAAAAAATAGAAAGAAATAAAATATAGAATCGTAACTTCGAAAGTATCGATCTTCGTTATCTTTCAGATTTTTAGAGCATATTAAGTGCATTATTATTGAGTGCAACGATTAATTCGGTGCATCGAATTAAGAATGTTTTTATGCGTTAAGAAATTCAACAGTTGACTGAAAAATAGATACCAAAGTCATCGATAATATTTCGAATAATACTAATAGACGTATTCTTTACTCTTACACTTTTTTTTTTTATAAATAATTCATAAATTATTTATAAAAAGATATATTATTCATTGCCAACAGTTAATAATTTGTATAAATAAAAAAAATATATTTAACGTCGTATATTTTACATTTATGTTGGTTTAATTAAAAGAAAACTCCATTTTTTATTGTAATNTATATATATATATATATATATGTGATTTTTCTTTTGTGTAGCAACGCATAATATGGTCCAATTACCGATAAAAAATGTCGGTCCGTTTGCGTAGTAAAGGGATGATAAGAGGAAGTATTCTTGCGGGCAGTGAACTTGGTCTCGGAAAAGAAGGGAAAATAAGAGAAATAAAAAAAAGAAGAAGAAGAAGAGGAAGAAGAAGAAGAAGAGGAAGAAGAAGAAGAAGAAGAAAAGAGGAAGAGTTCCAGGTCTTTTGGTACCGGGAATGACGCATACACCAATGTCGCCTAATGGCCTGCATATATCAGAACGTAAAGCTCTAGCTTACGAGTCCTACCTACTACTTTTTCATTGGCTCTTCGCCGCCCTCTGCTCTTTTCTCTTCCCTTCCCCTTTTTTATTTTTTTTTCCATCTTCGCGCCTTCGTTGTCTTCAAGGACCACAACGGCACGTCGCGGAACGTGGAATGAAAGATCCTAGGAAAATCCTCCGTGATATTCCCACCACTTTGTTTCTATGATAGTAAGAAATTACCGCGTCCCTTTGTATCCCTTAATCTTCCTTTTCATCCACCTACTACGTGTACAATAAATATATTTGACCTAAACTACATCAAGTATTTCAAACTACGTCGTTGTTCGTTATTTTCGGAAAAAAGAAAAGGAAACCAAAAAGCTTTGCCAATCTGTTATCCCCCTCCTCCCCCCCAAACTCCTTATTGTGATTATCCTCGTAGAATCTGTTTGTATTTTTTTGTCTCGAACGTATGGACGAGTCTTGTTTGGACTTTAAAAGATTTCTAAAAGCGTAAGAGGATGAAAAGGTTCGTTAAAATTTGATAAGAAAAGGGACGATATATGATGGACTTTTTTTTTGTTGAAAGAGTCGTTGGATAAGAGCCATTAAAAGTTCACGGCGTCGTCATACGAACGTCGAAAGATAACGAGAGATTCAGTTTTATTTTTATGAGAATCAAAAGTAGAAAAGGTAAAAGGGTTCATAAGTATAAGGAACGAACGAGTAATCGTAATGGGATGGTAACAAAGAAATAGGAGGGGGGAACGAACTGACTTTGTTAGGTCAGCAACGATTCTCTCGTTTACGACGTACTCGCCTATTTCCAACGCGTATTTTAAGCGAGTTACAAAGAGGTGTCCGCAAAGTGAGTGCATATTTCAACTTGTTTCCCGGTTTCGTTATGACAACCTGAGTAATAGCAACAGAAAAGGAAGGAAGACAGTTCCACCTCCACCTCCTCCTTCTCCTCCTCCTCCTCCTCCACCCCTTCTCTTCCTCTTCTTCTCTTCCTATAGCGAAAGGGACTGCAATAATAAACGCGACCGAGGCATTTCTCTCGACAATAAAGAGCTGTCATGCAAAATTTCCTCGCATATTTTTCTATAATACTACACCCGTGGTGTCCGACGAACGGTCTCTTCTTCTTCTTCTTCTTCCTCCTCCTCCTACTCCTCCTCCTTCTTCGATGGAATTACCCAAAGGTACATGCCAGACGCACTCTCCTGAGATTCGGATGAAATTAATCCTCAGAGGGAGAATACGCCTACTATCTACGAGAGACACTTCACAACCATGAGAGAGAGAGTGAGAGTGAGAGACTGGTTTTTGCTCGAAAGCCTCGATTTTTTGGGGATTTTCATGTGAAAACGTGACCGGTGGACGAACGAAGATTTTCCTTAAGATCTACCCCGATCAAGAAAACGTGCTGTTCCTACGTCTACCCTTTTATTTTTTTTATTTTTCTTTTCCTTTTTCCAAAATGTAATTCTTTATCTCTCTCGATTTTATTCAACTTATTCTATCTCTTTTGTTTTATGTATATGTTTGAAAATTAAATAACCGGATTTTAAAAAAAGATTCGTCGATTAATTCGAATCCTCGTAAAGAACAAAAGAAAAAAATTGCATCTCAATGATTAATTATATTTTGTTATTATTTTAGTAATTTGTTAAAATATCAAATAGATTTGTTTTCTTTTCACACCGAATTCATTTTAATTATGTTCTACAGAATAATAATGAAACTTTCAATTTTTCCTATCCAAACGTTTTTGTTCTCTCTCTCTTTCTCTCTTTCTCATACACTCTATTATTATTCTTTACTCGTTTCAATCGATTTTTCAGGAAAATCCATTTATCGAAAATTTCTTTGCGTTATTTCGGACAATGGCCGTTCGTTTCATTGGATCTTTTTTCGCGCTAGTTTCGAGAGTTTCATCAAAGAAAAAAAGAAATAAAGAAAGAAAGAAAGAAGAAGGCCGTGTTGGTTGGTAATCGGGTGAACTAAGTGCTCTCCTATAACGGAATAGTCGGTACAAAGAGGAAGTAGGTGTTTGCGAAATAGAGTGATGAGGAAAGTGGTTATTAAGAAAGAACGGAAAATTTCTTCTTGCTAGAGATGCAGGAAGCGGAAGGGCTGCTGGCGATGTCGATGATTGGGATCGCAAGGGCGTATCTTATATATATATATATATATATATTTGTGTCTATGTAAGTGTATGTATGCTTGGAAAAGAGAAAGGAAAACCCTTCGAGAAAGAGAGAGAGAGAGAGAGAGAGAGAGAGAGAGAGAGAGAGAGAGAGAGAGAGAGAGATAGAGAGAGAGGTTACTAGAAGAGACCACGCTATCGGAAATTAGGCTTCACCATGGAAAAGGGATGAGGTGGGGAAGAGAACGGTTAGGTTAATAGACACGTCAAGTTGTCTGATAAATTACCGTAAATCTTAAACTCAAAAAGTATTCAAATATTTATTCATTCATTCATTTATTCGTCTTTAAGATTCAATCTTTATCTTGCACGTTCTAACAACGTCAAAAAAATGGGAATATATTTTATATTTGAAATTGTTCATTTCATTTAAAATAGCATTGTTTGTCGATAGAACAAAACGTGCCACGTGAAAAAGCATTCGGCATTTATTTAAATAGTCAATAGGAGTGAATTCAAAAGGACATCCGTATAACCCCTCACGGCCGATATTTCGGACCAATAGGGATTTCGAATACGGTTGCCATGTAAATTCAAATTGAATCGATACGTCACGTATCAAAAGGAAAACCCAAGTTTGAATATCGACATTGTCGATGTAGTATATATAATACAAGTGTTTTACCTCATTCGCCATTAATTGAACTATGTTTATTTAGATAATATTAAATGTCCTTAATATATATTCTCTTTCTATCTTTTTCTCTTGGTATTATAGTTTTAAGTGATTGAGTTGGATCTGCGTGATATACTTACAATTAGCGTTATAGAGTAATTCACATTTCGTAATCTTTCACAAACATCATATCGTTTCACATAAAACCGTACGTATCCACCTATATCGATTGTTTCGATAGAATATAATTAAATCGAATCGTTTTAAATCGCATAATGGAACAAAGCGGATGAAAATGAAGGCTGCAATGTTGAAATAATCTCGCTGACGTAATCTCGATGAATACATAGTGCCCTTTTAACGGGAGAGAGAATAAAATAATAATAATAAAAAACAAGAAGAAAGACAGAATAACGGGCGCGTGTGTCAAGATTCGATTAAATAATCCTTTTATAATTGATCGATAAACGGAATAGTATGATAACGATTTATATATATATATATATGTATATATGCGTTAGTATACATACCTAGGTTAGCGTTAACGATTTTTAGCGAAATCTTTGATTTTACGTATGGATATAATTGAAAGATAAATACGAATGAGAAATGAGATTAAATCAGAAAGAGAGAGAGACAGACAGAGAGAGAGGATGAATGATAAATAAAGTTAAAAAAGATTCGAGAATGCTTTTCGATCCCAGTGCTTTTCGTTATCCACTTTGCATAGTAACGAATCCACTAACGAGCGTCATTCATACCAGACTTCGTCCTCCTCGTAGTTAGCCATTTCGTGTGATCTAAATAACCTACGTAGGTAGATTTGCAAACCGATACGCGTTTATATGCGTATAAAACTTGTGTCCCATTCGAAGGAAATTTCTCTAAACGTTAATTACCCGTTCATCTAGTTAAAACTAATCGTTATATAATAATCTCTCATTGATTGTATATCTTATAGTATTGTGTGGCAATTGTGTGAAGAAAATTTCAGTTCTTAGTAAAATACAAGGATTCTATAGTTTTTTCCATACTATAAATATTCATCAATAAAAAGCCAGATTGAACGCGGCTAATTTTAAAGGTCTTTAATTTTTCAGATACCAAAAATGTTGCTAACGGTTTAGAAAATATCTTACACGTTCTACTACGTGTTCTACATAGCAATTACGTACGTTTCTTTCAATAGAACTGTATACGAGAAAATGCGTGGGATTGGATCAATTCGGGAATTCGATGTTTTCTCTTTTTCTTCCTTCCTTCCTTCCTTCCAAATTTCAATCCACGATCTTTATATTTTCATTTTGGTTTTACCTCGAATAAAAACCTCTTTCAATTTGTATAGAAAAGGTAATTCATTCAGTCGAAATTTCCAAATTGACTGTATACAACAGAGCGAGCTGGTAAATACATGCATACATTTGCTAAAATTAATTACCGATATTCGATAAATCGATACAACATAATCAAGAAGGATTTTGTCTGCGAATATATAATCAAATGTCTTCCTATCTTAGCGTATAAGCTTAATATAGACTATCGTTTTTTTATTTATTGTCAAAAATAGTTAGCCTTGAATAAAAGAAAAACAATAATTCATTTTAACAGAAACAATTATTATTTATATAGTCGAGAGAGTAATAATAATGAATTAATTTTGTGTCTAATAAATATTTTTTATACTAAGAGTGATTAGATTTAAATTACTCTTATTTTAAATTAAAGTACACACTTTTGTCTACGCGTAGAATACTTTTTTAAGTAATAAAACGATTTGCAAACGTTAATAAAATGTCAGAGAATGCAATGCTTTAAACTGTACAACTTTACTATTTCTTTGATAAGTTTCGGTAAATATTTTTTCTACTAAAAATGAATAGATTTTAATGATTTTTATATTAAATTAAAGTGCACTCTTTTCTCTACACGTAGAGTACCTTTTTCAAGTTATAAATCAATCTGCAGACGTTCATAAAATGGCAAAGAATGCGATGCTGCAAATTTTTCCTACTTTGCCATTTCTTTGAAACGTTTCGGCAAATATTTTTTATACTTTTAGCAAATAGATTTTAATGATTTTTATATTAAATTAAAGTGCACTCTTTTCTCTACACGTAAAATACTTCCTTGAGTAATAAATCAATTTGCATAGATTGAAAAAATGTGCAAAGAAAAGTTGGCAATTTAGGGAAAGCTAGCAAACCAGGTTATTCGTACCGTGATCGGTCAAATGATTGCTTTACAAAAAAAATATTTATCTTTTCATATATAGAATAAGATTTTAAGCAATTTCGACAGCGAACAATATATTTTCTTTTACTCAGAAATTAATAATGTACATTTTTTTCGTTCTTCTTTTGTTCAATGAAATTCAAATCGACTAATTCATTGATTTTTATCGTTTGCACGCATACTAAACAATGAAACCTTACAAATTATATGCGACAAATGTTTCCAAAATAAATAAATTTCTCATTCGTGAACGCTTTTTACGAATTCCTATACTTGTTTCGCATCTATTTTATCGAGAAAAGAAAGAAAAAAAGTTATGAATAGTATGATAAAGATAGGAACGTTAGACGAGATCACGTTGATTCTTTTGTCGACGCGTTTATTTGTCAGCTTGCCTAACCAGAGAAGATCGATTACAGGGGGTGGAACGGGGAGGAGGGGGAGGATCCTTGTAGTGACGTGGTCATGAAAACATGTAAAATGAATTTCGAACGACGTCGTGGTAACATCAAATCTGTCAAATTTCGAGTACCTCACTGAACAAGATAGAAAAAGTTTCTTTTCACGTATCCAACCTTTCCAATAGGATATTCATCGCTTTTGAAACGTTGCCATTGTGTTCGGTAAAATGCAATGGCCTTAAAGTGAAACTTCTTCTCGAGTATCTATCTCCTATTTTTTGAAACATTTCATTTTTATCGTGTACAGGGTGTAATATATAACTAATAAAAAATCATAAACAATAACATTATTTTTGTTAACGACAATAAAATAGTGTTTGGTAATTATTTTTGCATACCGTTTAGAAATCATTGTTTCATTGTCTTCTGTAATGCTTACGTTTCGTCTCTAACCGTATGATTCATTTCTTCTACGTTTAGTCTGTTCCTGTCGGTCGAACTGCGAACATAACAGTGTAGTGTAGCTTAGTATCATAGTCGAGTATTTTTAAGTCATCGTCATCTTTCAGACAAAAAGATGATCTGCAGAGTACAGAAGAAAAGATTAATTGAGTGCTGTTTCTTCCATGGGTTACCACAAAATCTCACGGTAATAAAACGTTTTTTTAAATTAAGAATTTTATAATTTTAAATTTTAAATTTCTTTTTTCTTTTCTCTTTTTCTCTTTACGACTTATTTTTACATATACAATCACATACCCGCCTCTCCCCCACCCTTTGTCTTGACACAACCCTGTCCTCTTTGTACTACCACACAGTATGCAAATATTCATTATTAGAATACTCCTACGCATTGGTATCTGCATGAATATTTATTATTCTCATATATTTTCGTTAAAATTATAATTCCGATTAATTAAGTTTCGAAGTAAAATTAAAACAAATATGGCAAAAAAATTTGGTGATCCGTTTACACATATATTATATAATAATATAATATATATATATTTCTTTTTTCTTTGCCCCATAAGTATAGAAAGAGATTTTTTTACTTTCTGTTATATTTTCTTTTTTTTCTTGTTTATATCTCTTTTTTTTATTTCTCTTTCTTTTTTCATTAACATCGAAACAAAAAGTCGAACGAAACGAGGATGGTCGTTATCGGAGAAATGGTTGTGTGGGATGAGATAGGGCAGAAGAGGAGGAGGAAGAGGAGGTGGAGGAGAGAGGGGAATAAAGGGTCCGCGTAAATTATTGCCTCTACTAATGGGTTTAGTTATAAATTTGCTGGATCGCAACGGGGCAGTCAGGCCGAGCCAGGCCAAGCGTTTTCATTCGCGAATTCGTTCGATTATTCCGGTCTGCGCTTCAATCGGCGCGCGTGCGAATGCCACGAAACGAAAATAATATTCATCGTGTTGGCACCGACCCTTCCAACCCTTCCAACCCTCCCAATTTCCCACCCTCCTTCGTCCGAGCTTTTTAGTATTTACGTCAACGAATCGGTCGACTACAACGACGACGACACTTTGTCTATGCTAACGGCAGGCTTCATCTATTTTTCTTCAAATGTTTTTATTTCGATCGTATATATGTTATTATCTTATAAAATAAAAAAAAACATTATTATTACTATCGTTACTACGAGATGTTAGACAAGGAGAGGGAGCGGAAGAGGAAAGGAAAGGAAAGAAGAAAAAATCATTCCGATTGGTTGATAAATTTCTTTTCTTTTTTCTTTTTCTTTTGTTGCAATCGTACTCTTTTTCTCCATTTCTTTGAGATAATATTATTTATTATTTTATTTATTTTCTGATGACAAACGACGAGGATGGGAAAGTATTGTTTGAAAAATTGTTAATTACTTTTCATTATTTTTGCACTTTGACTTTGTCACCCTTCTGTGTCGCGTTTCCTTATTATGTAATATTCTATTATTTTTTTAAATATTTTATTCTTATCTTTCCTACGATGTGAATTAAGAAAAAGGAGAAAATAATTTACTCGAGGATCGATAATAAGGCGTTGCCGTAAGATTTAAAGACAGGGCAAGGGTCTTTCGAGTCCTATGATGTAGGTACTCCTATTTCGAAGCCGTTAGTTGTTAGACTCGAAGCTCTAGTGGTAAATTAAAAATCCCTTTTAGTTGCCCTTGTGGCGTCGACTTTCACGGCCGACCGATGTCCCCCTTCCCATTAACTGTGTCTTCACGTTGTAAGATGAAAGAAGATGTTTTGTTAAAACATGAGATTGGGAATAAAAGGCGGATTTGTACAAAGGATGTTATCATTGAAGAAATTCTTGCTCGTAAGGATTGATCGTTGTGTAAATTCAGATACCATAGTTATCTGTCTCTGTACGAATCTATCTAATAAGAAAACGGTAGAGACGAACGTTTTATCGAAAGAAATAAAATTGAAGAAAAGAAAAGAAAAGAAAAAGAAAGAAAAAAGCAAAGCAAATAAAACAGAAGAACATCTCGTAAGAAACAACAGCAACACAAAGAAGAAGATCTTTGCTCTTTTAAGAAGGAATTGGACTAAATAATTGGAGATGTTCATTGTAAAGTCAAATAAATTGAATAACGTAGAAAAATGTTTGATTAAATAATCGTAGAATAAAGAAAAAGAGAAAGAGAGAAAGAGAACGAGGATGAAGAAAGTTTTGTTATCGAGGGGGAGGTATGTTAAGTATCTTTATCTCGCGTAAAATATTCTTTCGATGTCCGATGTCAGAGCACTGCTGTGCGATAGTTGGACGAGAGGGCAACGACGACCATTTTTTAATCGCGACGCGTAACAATGGCCGACTCTGAATGACGTAGAGCGCCGATGCGAGTCGTTTCTCTATTATGTTCGCCATTTCTCGGCATAGCGAAAAATAATAAAAGTATTTTTCTCATGGCGAGAGAGAATTCATTCGTTACCCCAGCTACGAAATGGTGTTTTATTTTTCGCTTTGTTTCTTTTTTTTCCATCCTTTTCCTTTTTGTTTTTGTGATGTTATATTTTTTTCAGCTAACTCGGGTATAATATACCTCGATAGAAATTTTTGTTTAAACGAATTTTTCTTTTCATTCGCGTAACGTCTGTTCGATGTTATATAATTTTTATGATCGTCAATCGTAATCGATAGGATTACGCAGATGCGCCGCTTCTTCTTCTTCTTCTTCTCTACCTTTTTTCTCGGTAACACTTTTACATTTTTTCTCTTCTTAAAAAGAAAGAAAGAAAGAAGAAAAAAAATGAGATAAAGAAAGGTAAAGGATAAAGGAAAAGGTAGAACGTCGCGAGAGATGTAATTAATCCAGATCAGATTTTATCCTTGGCAGGGGTAAAGCCCGTCGCGTCGATCATTTTAACACTTCTACGCTTTTAGAATCGCAGCAGACACGGGAAGTAATGTTACTGCTTGACATGAATATTTCTGGCACGGAGATTCGCGTTCGCTACAGTACTCAAAGTCGATATTTATCCGTCTAGGAGGATAGTTATAGAAAAAGAAAAAGACAAAGATAAAGAAAATTCGAGAGATGAAAAAGTAGATGATAGATAATTGTAATTTTTTCCTTGCAGAATCTAAAAAAAAATGATTTCTTTTTTTAAGAATCGTATTTATATTTAGTTCGTTGGAAGATATTATTTACCGAGTACACGAATTGGCTGAATATTTAAACTTTCCTTTGAATTTTGTCGGTGCAACTTGGTCTTGGCGTTAAGACGACTTTTGACAATTTGTCGAGTCACTCATTGAAGGTGTACAATTGCACCTACCAGCGTGTTATAGAGTACGACAAGTGCGTCCTGAATTTCATTCGTTAGCGTAACTTCGACAACTATCTCATTTTAATTCCTCTTCTCTAATTCTATTTTCTTAATTACAACGAGAGAGAGAGAGAGAGAGAGAGAGATGGAGGGAGGAAATTAGGTTTCCTCGCGTTTCCGCTTTTCCAATGCTGATCTTGGCAAAACTAATTGGAAACACGTTGAGGTTACGCACGAAATTTCGGCTTTGAAAGGGGGGAAACAGATAGTAGGGAATCTCTCTATCAGGAAGGGAGAGAAGGAAACGCTTACTCGTCAATATTCAATGACTGACTCGTAACGGTGGACATGACATCATTGCTAGTAAATTGTCCACATTGCACTACCTACCATAGGATGGTTTATCTCTGTCCTAACTAAGCTAACAATGCTTACTAATTAAGGATTCAATTCGACACGCGTAGGATCTTAGTTCGATAAATATCACGAAATATATTTTGCATCAATTTTGAAAATACGTTGACCATTTTTTTTCTCTAATCGAAACCTATGACAAATTGAGTGGCTAAAAAGTAAAGGAATACGAGTGTATTATACTTTAAATATTTTTCAGAAAAAGTTACTTTATAGTTTGTTGATTATTATTAATAATGAATAAATTTTGGATACAATTTAACTATATATTTATGTATAAATGTATTGGGAGATTTTATTAATGATGTTTCAAATGTATTTTTATGCTCATTATGTACATTAAATGAATATTTTGTAAATTCTATCAATCTGTAACATAAAAAATTTTATATGTCTAGTTCGTAATTATGCACTTATCTTTAATTTGAACAAAAATTCGATTCCTTCTTTACTCGAATACTTTTCAATTATTCAATTATTATATTTAATCAGATATTTATTTAATTCAAATCTTACTTTAAAGGAATATCTTTGATAAGAAGAAATAAAAATACAATAAAGAATAAGAAGAAGCAGAAAAAGAAGCAGAAAAAGAAGAAACAAAAGGATGAGTTCCTTAGATTCACGCGACTCTGTTAAATCGAATCATTGAAACGAATCTTTATTCTTATTCTCGTAGCAGATATCGTAGTTCTCTTAGTTTAAGAATAGACTAGAATTCATTCATTATTCTTGCTCCTTTCCAATACTCCGTATGGAACGTATTAAAACTCGAATCAGAAAATCGTCGTCTATCGTACTTGCTTTTGGAAGGTAGGTAAGAGGAGTAAACGGGAGAGAAGGATCGAAACCTCTCGCTTATCGGAATCCTCGCTCTTTTCAATACCCTACCTTCCTTATTCATAGACCACCTCTCGTATCTATCCGAATGAGTTTCTGCAATTCAAATTCCACGGAGTAAAGCGAATGAACGAACGAACCAACGAACGAACGAATGAACGAATGAACGAATGAACGAACGAAGAGAACGAGACGAGACGAAACGAAACGAAACGGAACGAAACGAACGAATAAACGAAAGAAAGAAAGTAGAGAAGCAGGTATGATGCAAGGGAAAGAGAGAAGAAAGAAATGCATATAGTATATTTGCACGAGTAGAAAAGCTCTCGAGACTCTCTCATCAACAATCATGACTTTATATCCTGTTTCCTCTTCTCCGCGTTCTACTCATCCTTCAGATCTCTGACATACAATGACGTGCACATATGATCCTCCACCCAGCTCCGTCTCTGTCTCTTCTCTTCTCTTCTATTTTCTTCTTTACTCTACTCTAGTCTTCTCTTCTCTTTCTCTTCTCTTTCTTTCAGGTTTCAATCGAAGATCGATCGCATGTCGTGCCATGGCATGGGTAAGCTTGAAAAGTCTTCGAAATAGTTAAAATCGATATATTTCTAAGGTACGATCTGTTTAAAAGCATTCCCCTTAATCTTTTTATATTTTTTTTTTTACTCTTTAAAGATTCTCTTTCCCTTTTGCGTTATTTATATTACGATGAAATATATTATCAATATATTTTGTTTAATTTTAAATAAATGATTAATTCGATTATCTCTATCATTTTTTGTTCTTTCTAGCGAAAGTAATTATTGTGTTATATATATATGTGTGATAATGATATAATAATTTATTTCTCGAACGATTTATCAAATTCTACGCTAACGTGTTGGAAAAAGAAAGCGATGATGATACTTCGAAGAAAGAATTCTGTCGTGTTACGTAGCCATGAATCACGATTTGCCATTCCTGTTGTTACTGCTACTGGTGCTGCTGCTATTGGAGGAAATGAATTAGACTTGGACCCAGGTGTATTGCCACGAACACGTAAAAGTATCTCGAAAACGAACAATCTTAGGTAAAATAACGTTTGGTATAAGACACGGCTTTGAACAATTCGGAAAATCGATTGCAAGAGATATCAAAAATTCTGATACATATTTCGGATTTCAATAAGAAGGAATGAAACGTGTGTTAGAGTCATATTGTGAGAATATCGATGCAATTTTCCATAAAAATTTTGTTTCTTCTCTCGCATAAGTATTTTTAGTTTTACCCCCCTCCCCTTATTTTTTTTTGTTCTTCTTTTACGTATTTCATTTGAAATAATATGTTTAAATGAGAAAAATAGACCGGTGGTCTAATACTCGGTGGAAATGTTTTTTTTTTTGTTTTTCCCCCAACTAATTTTCTTTTCTTCATTCGCGAAGTACCCATGAGAAAAGGTTTTGCGTATACTTTCCGAGGCAAGCAACGAGAACTCAAAGTAAATAAGAACGTCTTAAATTAGATCGTGAATTATATATGTATATATCTATATACATTCTATTTTGCACTGTAAATATACTACTGAATCTAGACCGACTTCGTGCAGCGCATATTTTCTAACTTCGTTATGCATAACGTCGTCTCTTTCTTATCAAGAAGAAGAAGAAGAAGAGGAAGGTATACTGGCGATTTGTAAGCGGGGCATGGTGGTGGTGGTTGGTGGTGGTCTTTTGTTTAAGAACTAAAAGTATTTATTTATTTTATGAGATGGCCAGGATTTGTCGGACGTTTATCCTCTACTTTCTTTCTTCTTTTTTTTTTTTCTTTTAGCTAATTAAAAGCGACGATGCAGCAAAATTCACTTTCCCGATTAAAAAATATTATTCTTAAGACGAGGGGGAATAACTCTAAATTAAAAAATATTTCTCCTACCGGTAAAACTATTTCACAAATTCTTAGAAAAGAGGCGAATGAAAAGCAGAAACAAAAAAGAAAAAAATTAATCAATTATGAACAACTAACGCGATCAAATAAAAATTTGTTAAGTAGAATAATGGAGTATATTATTAGGGGTTTTTTCTTTTTTTTTCTTCTTTTTTTTTTTCGACGTCTGTCTGCTTAACAATTTGTGGACATTCGTCGCTCGTTCTTTACATATGTATGTTGCTCGCTCTTTACAAGCCTCACTTCCGTAAGATATTCATGTTGAACTTTATTATATCTCAGCTTGTTGTAAAATCTCACTATAAATATTCATACGCGTTCGTACTTGGACGAAAAGTTTCTCTTTTAGAAGAGTTCGTGCGTTGGAAACACCGAATTGCGGTTCACATAATTACTTGAATACAAGGAAAAGAAAAATAAAGAGAAAGGGATAGAGCTAAAGAGATATATAGAGAGGAGAACTTATTGTAAGATTATTTAAATAAAGTAGCGCGCGTATTATTAAAGTATAATAGATAATAATAAAAAAGCAAAACCTCTCTTTTGTGTTTCTAAATCTAATTGAAAAATCAACTCGATATTAAAATTATAGATTTACCGACTGAGCTTCAAATATATTTGTTACACTTATAAAAAACTTAAATATTATTTTTTACATTAATTCTTCCCTTCTACCCATACTTCTTTATTCCAAAAATATTTCGTAAATTTTTCAAAAATAGTTTGAACAAAATATCTCCATAAATCTAGAATTAATAAATTACGATAGAATACTTTGCGTTATATTCATTTGAGACAACTTATTATCTTTTAGTTTGAACACTAGATTTTAGTCTGAATTCGTTGACTTCTGAAGCTATCGAAACATCCTTAGGGACAGTTCACATATGTACGTAATCCTAGATTCCAGGCCATTACGATCGATTCGAGCGTGTCTCCCGATCGAGTTGGAACACCCAAGCCGGTGTCTCGATGACACGTTGGACAAGCGTCGAATCGAGGCTTTGGCAAGAGGTTTACAACAACGGCATAGTCACTGTCCCTCGAGGGTGACCGCAATCCGTTCAAAGTTTCGCCATTATCTTCCTTAGAACATCCTGTTCAAATGCATTATATATATATATGGAGAAAGATTTATATATTCTATGTGAAAGATAGAGATACAAATATATATATAGACGGATAGATAGATAGATAGATAAAAAGAAAAAGAAACAATTCAGAAAAGTATGAAGTTTGCTTACGTTTGTCGTTTTTTTTTCTATTTTGAATTCTTTTCAAGATTCACTATCGATTTGCGTCAAAGTTCTGTCAGGGTAAGTTCATTTAACTCAAAGTAGTATAGTTTAGCTTCGTTGGTGAATGGAAAAAGAAATTTTTGGTGTTACACTATACTAATAATTATTATTATTATTATTTCTTTCGATATATAGGAAATATCCGGATAATAAACGTTTTGTCATTGCATTCTTCGATATGCGACCCAGATAAATTTGAATTCCGTGTACGACGTTAAATAATATTATTAGGTTCTTTGAAGTATAGTATTGGAGCGAGATTAAGTGATGAAAGAGTGAATAAAGAGACAGGTAGAAAGAGAGAGAGAGAGAGAGAGAGAGAAAGATACACTCGAAGCTGTCTAATTAAGTAGCACTTTGAATATAAACGTCTGAAGGCGCGGACTGAAGAATTACTTCGACAACCAACGACTAAAGTTCAAATTATAATATAAAAGCGAGCACGTTTGACTTGTTTTTTCTTACCTACCTATCTACCTACCTATCTACCTACCTATGTATCCACCCTTTTACTATCCAGAATCAAATTAACAATTATCCTTCATATCGAATGGGAAATGAGAATGAATTATACGAAGAATACAAGATCCGTTAATGAAGACAAATTTTGTGCAAATGAAATAACGCGCGATACTCGTGATATTGTAATGTTTCTAGTTTTTATTATTTTTTTTTTCTTTAAAGTTAATCATTTTATTATCGTCCAAAAGTAAAATAATGATTTGTACGAATCGAATTGTGCGAGAAATAAAAATTAGATAAATGAGGTTAAAATAATAAAGATATAATGGAAAATAGAAAAGTTTGAAAGAGAACGGACGAGAGATAACAGATAAAGGAATAGAAGAAGGTAAGTATGTAACTATATACATTGACGTGATAGGTCGTGATAGGTCGGTGATGGAAAATGTTAGAAATCCGAAAAAAACGAGGAAAGAAAGATAGATAGATAGATATAGAAAGAAAGGAAGAAGAAAAGAGTTAAAAAAAAAAGAAAAAAGAAAAAAGATGAAGCAAAAGAAGCCGTAGTGCTTTTCGTGCTTCTATCCGTCTTTATTCCACAGTTTACTGTTGTGTAGTAGACGAAAAGGCAAGATGTGTAGTAACGTTCGTAAAGAGAACGAGAAGAAAAAGTATGTTAGAACTACGTAGCACTAGTAGTAGTTGAAGTTCGCATAGTTTGACCTGTCCACGATGATGGACGATGACGGAGAGAACGCTTTGATGTCCTATACCCCTAATACACTTTCTTCTTATCGGTGTATTTCCCATCGAACACATTCGCAAACGATAACGAAGTGGAATCGAACTACTAAGAGGATAATAACGAGTTCTAAAGCTTTCCGATAAATTCTCTCGTAGGAGGTTGTTCTTTTTCTTCGAACGCGTTGTACGCGAGCTTCAGGTAAAAAGAACAGGTAGAATCGTGGGAGGGGGAAAAAAAGAAAAAAAAATTAAAAGGAAAAGAGAGAGAGAGAGGTGGATGGAGGGGGGAGGTGGAAGAAGGATAAAGTTAAAGAAGGAGAGAAAAGATACGAGAAAAGTTGGCTCGCTTTCCCCGTAGAGACGATAATATTTATCTTCCACATTTTCGAAGAATTTTAGATTTGGAGGCGCACGATATTTTCTATTTCTTTTTTTTTTTTTCACTTCTTTATTAACTAATTATTTATTAGTAAAGTAAAGAAAGCAAACAAGTAGTAGTAAGTGGTCTTCGAAAAGTTCCATTGAACGATGATATACAATAATAATAATGTTGTTCCTCTATAGATTTTTCTGAAAGTATTAAAAAAATTAACGTAGTAGTTTATTTTTATGACTCGTGTTAAATATTCTCTTTTTTTTTTTATAGATAATACATATAAATTATATAATCATAAATTTTATATAAAAGAAAGAATATTTTGTAACGATGTAAAAAGTGATTTACGTAATACAATGCATAATAATAATAATTGTAATAATAATAATAATAATAATAATAATTATTATTATTATAATTATGTTTTAATTTTAATTATATTATAAACTAGAAGAGAAAAATTTCTTTACTATCGATACTCTCAAGAATTTTAGTTTACCATTATTGAAATTAAAATTGTTCTCCAAAGTCCAGTCCGACAAAATGAAAGAACAAAAAAAAAAAAAAAGAAAAAAAAGAAAAGAAAAGAAACGAAAAAAAAAGAAAAAAAAAGGAGGAACGAAGTATAGTATAACAATTTGCGACTTTGTTCGTTAACGAGGATAAAAGATCACTTGAAATGAGGTGGCCTATGAAGAAAGCGATTGGTTATTCTCAGAGAGAAGATGAACCGAGATCGTTGAGATCTAACTGATCCAGTCGGTGGAAAGACCGATAGAAGTTGAAGCAGCAGGGTTATACATAGTTATCCCTCGCGGCTAAGTAGAAAGGAGTAATTAACGAGGCCGCAATTAACTCTGCTGACTTTTCGATCGATCGTTGATATGTTCGTTCTTCGTGCATACGTGCATGCATGCATATATATGCACTTATTTCTTTCACTTTGTCTTTCTATAACTATCTTTATCTTTTTCTTTTCTTTTGCGATGCACATACACACACACACACACATACAGGAGAAAGAATAGTCGAATTGACATAATCAAAAACAAACAAGGAAGTAAAACATTGCATAGAATTTTTGCGAATGAAGACAAAATAATTGCATTTCGTGTACTATTGGAAAATATCTCTCTTCTAAATTGCAGATAGATTCTTCTTAGTTAAGTTTTCTTACTTCTTTTCTTTTTTTTCGATACATTTACGCCCACGTAAACTTTCGCATGCATAGAAACGTAGAGAAGGAGAGAGAGTGGTTTTTACGCTCGCGCAGTCTGGATTAAACACTCATCAAATGTATATATATATATGCATATGTAGGTAAATGGAAAAGGGCTAACTGTGTATCTAAAGAGAAAAAGAGATAGAGAGATGTCTAGAGTTGTTTAAAATTTTGATATCCTCCTTGTCCAATCCTGAGTTTAGGGAAACTGTAAAAAATATCGTAGAGTTCGTCGCACTTGTATATACCCAAGCGAAAAGTGCAATCTATATTTTCCTACCAACCAAAGACTGCATAAAAAACGAGTTACGACGAAGCTGCCTCGAAATATATATGTATATATATATATATATCTACTAGTGTGTATACGTGTATTATACGTATGTATATATATATACGTATTAATGTATGCACGTGTATGTGTTTATACAACTAAAGTCGAGAGACTCAATGTAAAACTCCATCTACGAGTCTGTAATAGAAGTACTAGGTTTCTACGGTGACCAGCCAACCACCCACCCACAACCTTTTATCTTTTTGTCCAGACGAGAAACTACGTTTCCGAAGTTATTCCCGCCATACGCGTGTAAACGCCTAGCGAAAATTGTTGTTACCGGGAAAGTTGTACATACATATGAATACATACCAATGGGAAATTTCGAGATGTGATGACTTTATCGTATATATATAATATATATATATGTATGGTATATCGTATATATATAATAACACATCGCTACGTTAGATCGTTTTTCTATGTAGATATTTAATACATATGTATTTATATTAAAATACAACACTGCAAGGATTGTGTATTCATAGGTACGTAAGAACGCTCCTGAACCGTTCTTACATCGTCATGTAAGATGATTAATGATCTTGACGTTGTTGGATATATTTATGTTATGGGGGTGAGTGCTTTCTACCACACAACTTCCCGGAGTTAATTGAATCTCAAGAATACGGATAGAAAATGACGTTCGAAAATAACTTGAAAGCATGTTACACTCTTGACTAGTTTCATTAATATTGTTATTAATATATTTATAATGAAATTTTAATATTGAATGAATTTTAACGTATATCGTAAACAAATTTGGTCAGTTCGTTTGCCCCGTTATAATATTTCTAGTTTCAATGTGTACATTGGTGTACGTATCCTACGTAAAATAAATATATATATATATATACGCTTCCTAGACAGCATTAATTTGTTTTATAGATGCACTTAAAGTGATATGAATACGTATGGTACACGGGGAGAACGCGGTATGTTGGATATTTCGAGTATTTCCTAGCGTTTCTACGATCGTTCTCTTTTATTATTAATTTTGTTGCTTGTTCCAGAAATTTAGAGATTCAGGAAATTTGCTTAAAAGGAAAAGTGAGACAGATATATAGGAGAGAGAGTGAGAAAAATAATGCACTTCGAAAATTGCACGCTGACGTATGCGTACTAACTTGCGAAAATATTGTTTTTCTTTGGGAATATAATTATGAAAGGATGACACACAATAGCGTAAAAGAAAATGATACGCGATAAAAGAAAAACGCAGAAAGCGAGTGATATAATTGAAATAAAGAGATCTAATGGATTTGTTATTTGAACGGTAAAATTCATTCGCTCTTAGAACGATAGATTAAGGGCCTTTAATCTACAAATCTCCAATGGCGTTTTTTATATCCGTGGTTTACTGATAAAAATTTCCGGAAAATTCTCCTGTCCGCGAGAAATGCTTTCTTTCGAGGAATTTTGCAATTTAAACGCGCCCACTCGAGTGAGATGCGAAGAAAATAATAAAAATCGAGAAAATAGGATTTTAAAACAAAGTCGATGATATATTATTATACTGCTTTAAAAGAATTTTCTTTTAAGGAAATCGTATCGTTCGAATATATTAACCTTTTTAATCATTTGCATTGCAAACTATTTTTGCTATATGGCTATTACCAAGTAAATAAAAAATCGAGATAGAAGAATGACAACTAAATCTACAACTCGTCGTTCGAATAAAATGGATTAAGATCGAACTTATATATTTATGATTAATTGTAAGATAGAATCGTTAAACTTTTTATTCGTAAGATTGTGAACAGCATTTGTTTGAACGAGATCGAATAAATAATCTAAAAAAAAAAAAGAAAATGAAAAACATGGAATTTTCGATACCTTCGATTCTCGTATTACTGCGGTGACCGCAACGGAATAATAAAAAGAAGAGAAAAGGGATTAAACGATAAAAAGTACCTACGAGGTTCCTAGGAAGCTCGTACGAGGAATTGGAATGAAACGGCAATCTTTTTAATCCGGTTAAGCCGAAACTCAACGTGACGACGTCGATCGTCGTAAGTGTTCGCGATAGTAAAATGGGAGGAAAATGAAAATTAAATTACCATCCCAACTCTCTCTCTCTCTCTCTCTCTCTCTCTCTCGTCGCGGAGAGTGCAAATTAATCGGTTCGAAGCCGTTGATAGGGTTCCCGCTAATCGGCCGAGTTCATTTGACTTCTTACCTTTTCTTTTAAAAGAACGCTTATGAAAAGTGAAGAAGGTTCTATTTCCCCCGTCCCCAGTCTCCACCCCCCTCTCTTTCACCATTTTTCATTTTCATTCTATTTTCCGTTCTTATCGATTAATCTCGAAAGTTTTATTCGTATCGAGCAAGTATTATTCCGTCACGGAACGTTTTTTTTTCAAACTAGACGAGGATTCTAGTAAGATCCTAAAATGGCAGAGCGTAATAAAGCGAATCCTGTTGTTTCCGGTTCTCGGTTAACGTTGATAACAAATTGCAGATGATCACGGATCGTTATCGTTATCGTTCTCTTTGTCGATGCAACCTAAAATAGTTCTCTTTTCATAGTTCGGTTCGATCGTTGCTCTAAAAGCAAACGACAGACGGAACAAAAAGAGAAAGGGAGATAGATAGATAGATAGATAGATAGAAGTTGTGTACGACGACGATTTGCTGGAGTGGAAGATCATCGATGGGGACTCGTAGTATAGACTACTAGGAAGAAACTTTGCTAGTTCTACGCAATTCGTAATGATGTTGCAAAGAGAGAAGTCGAACATCATTGCTATTGCTAAAAGACGGTCGAAAGTTTCGATTCAAGTAAAACGATACCCGAGTTCTGTTCGCAAGTTAATCTTCCTTAGAGTTCTCTCTCTCGATAATACTTTCGAACACTTCCGTCAAAGGATCAATTTTCTATCGATTGCTATGTCGCCATTACTTTGTCCCCCGTTCTATCTCTTTATACTTATACGTGTACGTAGGTATATGTAATATTTCTGTGTAAAATAAGTGATCCACATTTTTTAATTTTGCGTAGAGTTGTTATAAATTTTTTAACACATTTAAAAATATGAGAATTTTTGTAAAGCACGTCGAGCAAACGAACACGTTAAATTTATTTACTTTACAAACAGAAGTTGAACTTTTATCAAATAATATCGTGTGAAAATATAACATAATCAATGAATTTCTTATTCGGAATAGCGCGTAATGAAAAACAAACCGAAGAACATTCTCGCGTTCGTTCATCCTTTCTCATTTACGACGAGTCCAGATAATGCATTTATATACGAAGTTAAGGATACAGTTTCCTCATAATATCGAACTAGAATAACCGGATCCGAAAGTAAACGGGAAGGTGGAGAAATTTCCATAACGAGGAGAATCGAGCGACAAAGCAATTACGAGGGTGATGATTATCGGAGCATACGCAAAGAGAAGAATGAGAAAGTGAATGGGTTGGAAGGTGGGGTGGTAGAAATTGGGGGAGAGAAGGGTAGAGTACGAAAGGGGGATGATTCTCTCTAGCGGCTTGCCGTTGAGTTTTACGATCGTAGAATATCCCTTGGTCATTCGGCTGTAAACTTTGACGGTCTATTTCCGTGCATTTCCGCCGTTATTTCCGCAAACCGCTTCCGTACCGAGTTCCGTGGTTACCACCCTTTTCCCGTATCAAGGACAGCTTTGCTTAAGCTTTATGCTACTCGACTCATTATATTTTCGTTATAGTATATACCGTATCGTAGATGAGAAATGTTGGAATTATCGTGGGATTCGAATGGGAGTTTTATACTTTTAGAAACATCCAGTGTTGTCTACCCGAATATCGAGAATTCATTTGGTTAGTTAGAAATCATTTATGAAATATCAAATTCGTTTTATTACGCGTACGATTAATAATATCATTTTATTATATTCTATTTAAAGAAATATTTTAATATATATAAGAACGTTTATATAAAATGGATTAAATAAAATAAGAAAGAGAATAAACGAAAAAACGAGAGCAGGGGTAAGAAGGGGCGTATGAATGAACGAAAAATATTCGTACCTTGTGCTTGGTTCGATGACGATGATAATGATTCGGCCTTGGATGCTCGACGAGGACATGTTCGGTGGTAGAAGTGGCGGTGGAGGTGGTGGCGGCACCAGAAACGGAAGAAAAGTTGTTTTTCGTCGAACGCGTATGAGTTCTTGATGATTGGCTTGCCGATTGTTGTTGTTGTTGTTGTTGCGTCCTTATCGGCGATTGTTGACGTTCTTTTTGAGCTTCGTGACATCGGCATACCGTGGTAACGGTACCACCACCGTGTCCACCAGCTCCACTTCCGCTTCCACCGCCACCACCTCCACCTCCACCCCCACCCCCGAAGGATCCACCACCGCTTAATGCTGCCGCAGTCAGCTTGCTGGCATAATAATACATCGCGCACATTTATCCGACGAAAACTTAACACCACGTCCAGCACGCCACTTCACTCCTGTCATCACTGACGTTAGCGATGACGATCGAAAATCTTTACAAGCTCGGTATAAACGACCTCGAAACGTGAACGAATATTTTCGATCACTCGCTAAGACTCGACGATATTTTCCTTGTCTTCGCGGCAAATCTATGAGCACACCAACTTCTGGATCAGCTCCAACTAGCAAAGGGAAAGTCCTTAATCGTTGGTGGTGCTGCTGCTGCTTTCCTTCCCTTTTTATTTTTTCTTTTTCTTTCTCTTCTTCTTCTTCTTCTTCACGATTTATTTCTTTCGTATAATGGTTGGCTGTTTCTCTCGTTTCTACGATTTAGGCAGAGAACGAATCTCGTTTTAAATCTTTCTTTCTAAGTATCGCGTTAAAAAAGAAAAATCAAGAATTTCTTTTTCTCGTTTAACGATTACTGACAGATCAAAAAGAAAACGATCAAATTATAATTATGCTTCTTTTTTTTATCTCGTATTTCATTCCTCGAGAATATTTTCCCTTCCTCGAGAATATTTTCCCTTCCTTCCTTTACGTCGTTTTCATTCTGTTCCATGTTTAGGTACTCGAGCGAATACCTCGACGAGTCTCCCTTAACGTTCGGAACTTCATTATGGTTACACGAAACGAAACTGGTTGGTCTGTAAGCATACTTAACGATTGTTTCCCAGAGTTTCGTCAATGATGGAAGAGGACATAGGAGAGAGTTTGATGGAGGTCGTCCTGCTGAAAACCACCCTACCGTGGCTGATTCCGTCTACAATTGAACTCCCAACACTGCTGCGAATTCGAGAGAGGAACTGCTGGTATAGAGACTACACTACCACCCTCTTTCCATTTCTATCTTCTATCTCCTATCTCCTATCTCTCTTGCTCTAGTAGAAACGACTAGACGAGAGAGAGAGAGAGAGAAAGAGAGAGCGTGTAACAGCATGAGGAACAAAATTTCTCAATACCGGTTTACGTTTGCTATGCGGCTCGCTCTGTTCTATTCCGAAAATCGACCCACTGATCTCTTCTCGATTCGCGAATGCTACCGAAAAAAAGAAAAAAAGGAAAAAAGAAAACAAATCCTACTGGCAAAGTTGAACAAAGGATTATCTTCGAACAATACCCGTGTTCATGGGCTGCTGTTATGACGTTCGAGAATGAAAACGGACGAACTTATTGTAAGCAGCGTTGTAAAGTGACTATTTTTATCAAGCGAAATGTGCATTCAAATTTATTATCTCTCACGAGATAATAAAGAATTTTATTTACCTACCTATATATAAGTTATCATGTTTTACAAAGTTCATGTTTATTAATTATGTTTGCTTCTGACGACTATCTTACCGGTAGTTAACTAAGCTGATATAGTTTTAACAGTAGCTTCTAATTCGTACTGCAGAAAGACATTGGAATCCGATCAAAGTGACTATTATTATGTTGAATCCTGTGATCAGCGATTGTTCTTTTTAAAGCATCATGTAACGTCATCCTTATCAAACAAACAAAGAACCTTTCATATTCATTTACGAATCTCTGGAGTGTGCTTTCACTTAGAATGACTTTTGTATATTTCAAAGAACACATTGGAATACAATTTCAAATAATTGACAAATGATTTTTAGAAAGATCTATAAATTCGATCTATCTGTTTTCGAAGGTAATCCAATTAACGTATATATTTTAATAATATTATAAATTGAATATAATATATCAGTCGTGTATAATCTTAAACGATGAGATAGAATAGATTTAGAATAAACGCAAGATGCAATGGCATTATTAATAATAATTTTACGAAAATGTCAAGGTAAGAATGAAGATTCCAATTTTCATCGTTCCTTCACAAAGAAGCTTTTTGTTACAGAGAACACGTCTCGCAATCGAAACGACTAAGACCATCCGGACTCATTAAAATCTGTATTTTGTACAACGGCAAAGGCAATTTGTATTTCTCAATTAAAATAATTGCCATGAAGTTACTGCAAGCATCATTTATACTCCCTTTTTCATTCCTTGTAATACCGTCAAATTTACTATCCTCAAAGTTGCGTTATCTTATTCATCTCGAGAAAGAGAGAGAAAGAGAAACACGAATGTTCTTTTAATTTCTCGAAACTTGATAGAAATCTTATCATTGTTCCTACTTATCATATTATATTTTGTGTTTTATCTAGTTTTTTTAATTTTGTAGTACAGTAACTTTTTTCTCAAAGTAGATAATGCACGTGAGTAGATAATCTTTTCTTATTCATGAAATACTTTCTAATGTGAAAAAATTGTTGTTTGTAAGGGATCAACGTTACCAACGCGTTGTGCCAATAAAGTAAAATTCAGTAGTCAACGGTATAGGAATATTTATCAACCAATAGGGTGAAACAGTAAGCAAAGTATTCGTGATGTCTCGCGATAAATACGTGTGGCAAACCGAACGAATGAATAATCAATATCGAGAGCTGACTATTTCGATAATTAATTGTCATTGTGATCAGATGCAGATAGGGGAAGGGGGACAGAGAGAGAGAGAGAGAGAGAGACTGTGAGATAGAGATAGAGATAGAGATGCATTGACGAAGCTCGACATGACGTGATACATCACTATACCACATGACGTGTCTGTTGAGACATGAATGTTGCATGAGAGGAAATATTAGTGGCTCGTATCTTGTCCTTTGGGAAGATACTACGACATTGTGTCTCTCTATGATGATCATGGGGACCGCACGAAGAATCTTTGTTATACCAAGAGATCGTATCATAATATCTTTTATATCTCATCATAATTATTTTATTTTTTATTTTTACATTATAATGTACTAATAAAAATATTTATCGAACAGTACGGTTAAAAAGAAATTCTAATGTATAATATCTTTAAATATTCATTCGATCGAAATGATTTTGTTCTTTTTTCTTTTTAATTTAAATCTTTACAATTTGAAACGTATGCCAAATTTCTACGACAAAAAATCTTATCGTATCTCTTCCTTGTATATATATA
>NW_014569594.1:365299-423199 GCF_001313835.1 Polistes canadensis
TATATATATATGTATGTATGTATTTATTTATTTTTTTATTTCCAAGTTAAGATCGGTGATAGAATTACGTCCCTACCTAGTGAAAGAGATTATACCCGAGAGAAGAACAGTTTACGACTTAGCGTCGATGGTCAAAGCTTTTTAAAGCAAACCTTTTTTACGATACTTTTCCTTTCTTTACGATCACTTAGAATTTAAATGGAACGTGATTTCGAGGTAGCGAGAACGGGCCTCTCCACATTCCCCTCCACCCGTCACACACCCCCGTACACCCTATCGTAAAGTAGATAAAATCTTACGTTATCGATCAACGTCGAAGAGAGAGAGAGAGAGAGAGAGAGAGAGAGAGAGATTTAACATAGAAAATTTTCCTATTAACTTTTTTTCTTGTTGCAAATTTACGTTATTTATCTTCTTTTCTTTAATTTCTTTTCATTATATTATATTAACACACCGTATCTCGCGAAATATTTTATATCATAGATCGTTGTTATCGGTTAACCAATAATATTATCTAGATCATTTCGTATAACAATTACTCACGGTGAACTAATTTAACGATAATTAACGTCAAGTTCTCTCTCAACAGTCGAACGAACTATAATCCGACAGGAAGATTGGAATTGATGTACTATTCCTCTCATTCCTTTCCATCTAATTCCCTTTCCCTTATGGCCCTTCCTTCCCTCTTGCCTTTTCACCACACAATATATTCTCGTCTATGATACTAAAATTTCTATCTCATCACAAGCTGCCAGTAATATCGAGAACCACTTCACTTATCCGATTTTCTCTGTCCCCCATAGTAGTAGTAGGGTTTATTATCCTCGTAATAAGAACGCGTATCGTTCAGAGAGAGAGAGAGGGAGTAGTTATCGATCGTAAAAGTAACTTAATCGAGAGACACGTTCTCGCTGCGAGTACGTTTTCGATAAATTTCATTATCTGACTAAAGGGGTTGGAGAAGATGGGTTGGGGAGAAGGGGGTTGGTAGGAGTACACGTATACGCACGTTGACGTCGTTTTAAAAAGCATTGAAAAGTTGAAGGAAAGGAACGTAAAGGGGAAAGGAAAGGTAGCGACTGACTGAAGATAAAAGGAGAAAGAAGAAGAAGAAGGGAAGGAAAGGGAAGAGAAGAGAAGGGGGGGTGGGTTAACAGGAAGGCAAATGAGAAAGCAGAAAATTTGACGCGAGGAAAAGGTTGAAGAGAATTCGCTCGGCCGTTAAATCCTCGTTCCTACTCTCCCTCCCTCCTCCCTTCCCGTTTCCTCTTTCCCTTATTCCCTTGGTCTTTTTTCTCTTCAAATTCCCGATTCGCGAAACACTCGAGCAGTTTCGAAGCTCATTGTCGCGGTAATTTCTTTCCGGACGGTTTCCAATAAACCTTCCCCTTTCTCGTTTTATTTGGAACGTTCTTTTAATCCATCTTTCCATCCGTTCGTAGCACATTAACCGTTTTTTTTTTTTTTTGGAAAAGCATTCACGACACCAATAATAACAGCAGCGGCAATAGCAATAGAAAAAGCAGCAGCAGTAGCAGCAACAGCAGCAGCAGTAACAAAAACAGCAGAAAAAGAAGAAGGAAAAGCCGATGATTTGAAGTTCGGGAGGATTTTTAACACTGGTCAGAGGACATAAATGCAAAAGAGAACGAGAACGTGAACTCGAACGAGAATACCAAGGAGAAAACCGATGAATTCTTTTCTGTCGACGTTGCTTCGGATACTTCCCTTTACTTCGTATTCTCATAACTCATTCCATTTCGGATTATATGGAATCTCGATAAAGAATTCACAATGGTGAAAATTTATTATAACTGTGAACCATGCGTGAACATATATATACCCATATATCTATAATGCCAGTACAAGGGACTTTTGTGTATAACAGGTAGTACCACTCTACCATCTATGAATGTGTTTTCTTTTTTACTTGCGAAACATGAAATCTCAAAGCATGACACGTTGCGCGTGGGTCGTAAAAATAATAAAACACACACACACGCACAAAAACACGTAACGTTTTACATCGCGAATACCATTGGCATTTTGATGTTTCACATCGAATATTCTTTCCCCATTGACACGTTTCTTTTATACGCGGTCTACTAAATTTATTTCTTTTGCAATACCCTCCGAAGGCCGAGAAACGAACGAATAAACCTCTCTCTCTTTCTCTCTCTCTCTCTCTCTCTCTCTCTCTCTCTCTCTCTCTCTTTTTCTTTCTTTCTGGAAATCCCTCGTAAACGCGTCGGCCGGTTTTAAAAGAGAACAGAAAGAAACGCGATGAAATACGACGGGGTGAGCGCATGTTTTTAACATTTATCGAAACAAAGCGGATTCTGTACGTATAGGTTGGATAAAGTTTCTTTTTAGGTCATCCTTCGTCGACCTCGTTAACTTCGACCCAATCGTGCTCGTTCTTCGTTAACACGATTCTCTTATTAAAAAATTTCTTTTTTTATTTTTATCGAACTTTGTTCGCTCGTCGCGAATTTTTGTGTTGAGATTTTTGCGAAGAAAGAAGAATATATATATATGTATATTGTGAGCGTAAATATTTCTAGCACTCAATTAATTTTTTACTTCCACTTTGTTTCCTCGGCTTATTATTTAACGTTCGTTGCAACAAACGATGAAACATATATTTGAAAAATTGTCGATTTAATATTTATTCAAAGAATTTGTCGTATTTGTAAACGATTATTATTATTATTATAACAATTATTTGAATGCAATTTTGTAATCGTATTAAAGAAATTTTGCGAAAGTTTATTAATCTTAATGGAGAAAATAAATCGTTTTTAAATCTACGTAAAGCATAAATTTATTTATTAAAAAAAAAACTTCTTTCTCTAACCGACAGATCGTCGATACGTATTCGTATTTTAATCAAAGAGATCCTTTTAATAGAAGATTATTAATAGAATTAATGACAAATCTCACCTATAATACAAACGTATAAATTTCTTCGCAAGCAACTTGTTTGTCTAATTAGAGTATCAAATCATTCGATTTCACAAAAACAAAACAAAATAACGTGAGCTTTGAATTCCCTTTTATAAAAGAGTAGAAAAGTAAAACCTACCCACATCGATGAGTTTGCAGAGAAGGAAGAATCGTTTAAATGAAGTGCCTGAAGAGAGTAAGTACCGTGACGCCGTGAAAACGATCATTGGACGATTATTAGGAGTAAAGTGAAGAGACAGGAGATAAACTCAGGTGCGAGAGATCGACTGATTGAGGCCGGGACGAAGTTTCATTTGGGTCGCAACGAGTACTCGGGAACGCGAGTGCCAGAAAGGTACAGAGAAGGGTTCAGAGAGGGTGTGTATTTGAGTGCAGAACACTCGAAACGATATACAGAGTAACACACTGCTCTTATTCCCATCACAGGTCGGAGATAGTTTTTCACCCCCGTTACCTCAACACTAGTCCTACACACACGCTGAGCTTCTCTGCTTTACCTCTTTTCATCGAGTCGAGGCTTTTGCGAGGGTCGGGAAAAAGGGGAAAAAACCCAACCCTATTTCCACGTATTTTCTCGTATCCTTACTCTCTTTCTTTCTTTCTCTCTCTCTCTCTCTCTCTCTCTCTCTCTTTCTCTGGTTTGTTCACTCGTTCTATCCCACCTTTGTTTCCTGCCTCATAAACGAGAAAATGTAAACAGAGTCGTGGATTAACCTCATTAGTACACGGCTCTGTGATATTCATCAAAGAATCGTATCGTGCCCTGATTTCTAATGGTCGACAAAGACAAAATCATTAATGCCCCTTGCCCCTCCACCCCTCCACCCCTCCACCCACATCAACAATCTACAACAAATTTGCTTTTTTTCTCGTTCCGATCAATGTAATGTTACTAAGAATCTTATCCTCAAACTGATATATACTTTTCTTGCATCGAAATATTTTACAATATCAACGTCCGTCCAATTGTCTATAATAGTATTAGAAAATATTGTACGAATAAAAACAAATGATAATATCTATGAATTGGTTTTGATTTTAGAACTCTTCTACGTTTGAACGACCAAAGAGGCGACTTTGGAGGATGTAACAGCGGCCGAGAAGGTAGTTTCACCACGATTACCTAAGATAGAGTGAGCGAACATTAAGGAGGGATCTTGGAAGAGCTCGAAGGATAATACCGAGAGAAGCTGAGTCTCGAGTCGACGATAACGGAAAGGGTGTGGAGGACAAACAGGGGTGGTTGTCTCAGTCAATATTGAAGTTTCGTGCTCGGTTCACAGCTCGTCCCTACATCCAGAGCCTCCATCCCATTCTGAGTGTGTTGTCTCCAGGATTTTTGTTTCACCCTTCCTTTACCTTCTTCTTTCTCTTTCTCTCTCTGAGTCTGTTCTCTTTTATCCCAGTTTCTTATACCCTAAATTTAGCCGCGAAAGCTAAGAAAAATCGTTCTTCTGGAATCGTTGAATTCTATCCGTATTCTCTGGGGAACTTCGGTTTACGTTAGGCTTGAGAAATGGATAACCGTTTTCTCTCTCTCTCTTTCTCTTTCGATTTTCTTTCTCTTTTTCTCTCTTTTTTTACGTCCATCAAAGAAGGTTACACTGGTTCTCTTCGACTTGGTATTCCCAAGCATCCCTTTAATAATGGTAATTCACCAGAGAATAAACATTTTTTCCTAAGTCAGTTATTTATTATCCCTAGCTCGTCCAAATATCTCGCATTTTGCTTCGATAAAACGTTCAACGTTGAACGTGCTCACCTCCTCCTCCTTCCCTACTCTCTCCCCCCTCCACTCTATGTTTTATTTAATGCAAATAATATTTATATACTGTTTCTATTGAAAAAGTAATATAAATATCTAGTAGAAGTAGAGTATTCTTATTGCTTTTTACAGCACATATAATTCGGATTTTAATTACTCATCCGTAATTATGCATCTTTGATATAACATCAGACGGTTTTTTAATGACTATAAAACGTTGCTGTTCTATTATGGTAGACGTAGAATTCAGATAGCAAGGTAGGGCTTTTCAATTTAATACGATTATTTGAAAACAGACGAAATCGTTCGAATTTAACGTTTACGAGTATATTCGTCCCTTTAGGGCAGAGAGAAATTGAAGCAAAGCAAACGCGAAACGAAATTTCAAAGGTTGACCTCACACTTATTGACTTGTCTACGACGACATTATCGGGGATTTCTTTTTTTTTCTTCTTCTTCTCGTTCTCCCTTTTTCCCTTTGGTTTTCTCACCGTTCTGCGAAAAAATAAGGAGGAAAAATTCGACGAGGGTCAAACCTTTTGACCATTCCTGTTATACCGTTTGAATTTAATCTTTACGAGGTTGTAAAAATGTTTACTTTTGTAAAATCGACGGCTTGGTTTTTCGGATACGACACATTTTTCTTTCTTTGTTTCTTTTTATTTCTTTTTTATTTTCTTTTTTTTTTGTTTTTTTTTTCTTTTGTTTTTCTACATCAAATAGAAACTTGTCTTCCCAAAGAGAGTTAATTTTTTCCTCACTTTTTTTTATTTTGTTCTATTATTTCAGAAAAATTTGACGAATAAGAAAATTATACTCGCGTTTCCTCTTTATATATTCTTTTTGTTTCTTCTTTTAATTTCCTCGTCCTGTGTGCGTGTGTGTGTGCAGTATTGAGTTTGATCAAAAATATTTATTAAAATGATGTAAATATATCCTTGTTGTTTTTGTTTGAGCACGCGTGTTTTTCCATCAGGTAGGTAAGCAGATACATGTTTACCGCTATTCGCTAACTCCGAAGCTTGTCTCCTTTACTTCCCGTCCTTTTCTCTTTTCCGTATTCGTTAAATTATATACAAGTTTATTTTCTTTTTATATTCCCCTAAAGTTTGGTATATTTATCCCCGGGAAAGGATAGACGCTTCGCAGAAAAGTATCGTACGAAGATTTATGAAGCGAAAAAATTCACAAAGTCGAGTTTCCTACACACCGGGAATAGACTTTTCTTCTGTGAAAATATTTTACATCGGAAGAATAAAATGGAAAGCTAGGAAAGTGACTAAGGATTTTGTAAATGCAAATAAAATTATACAAATTTCGATTGAAATCGAATAGTCATTGGCATTAACGAACGTGTCGATCAATTTTTGATCATTTACGAACATAATACGAAATTTCTTTCTTTTTCATTTAAAAAACAAAATAAACATTTAATCAATTAATCAAAGGTAATAATACCAAAGGTTAATTAATATCAATTAAAGCATATTGGTGATCCAAGATCTTCGGTAATAACAATTTGCTTGCTAGGAACATCGGATTATGGCAGATATCTGAGATCGAAAACGACGCCTTAACTGCTTTTCACTCTCTCTCTCTCTCTCACTTTATCGTTTATCGAACAGAGCGAGAATACGACGTACAGCAATTAAATGGAATTTCGTTATACAACGCGAGCAGAATCATTCCCTTCTGGTTTCACCCCAATCTTCGTTTGTCTGGACGCGTGCTTTGCCCTTAGCAAAGCACTGTGGGAAGTTTTGCTTGTGCAGTAGTATCCTGGATTTCTCTCTATTTAGAAACGAACTACATGTATAAATGTCTATATGTACGAGTTCACGTATATATATATATGTATATTTACTTATGTATATAATTGTCGACTTCATTTACACGTTTCCGGAAACTTGTGATATATTTTCACAGTTATATAATTATAAACACATTTGTCTTTATTTTTTTTTAATAAATTCATATACCGTCCTCCTATATCAAATAGTCAAAATATCAACGATATTGAATTAATCGATTAAGTATCAATAACATTTGAAACATTTCTTTAGAAAATATTTAATGTACATAAATGTAGATCGAATTTCTAAACGAGATACAACGATTATTCAAAAGCTTCTAAACGTCTGATCGATTCGAAGAATCCATTCCTATATCGGATTTAAGATGGAATATCGTCGACTACCGTTCCGGTTGCTTTTACATTCGGATTTTATGGAATCCTGATAAGTTGACTTCCATGTCTATCGACATACTTATTACCTCTAGAGAATTAGCTCGAGTAAGAGTTTTCGTCGCTTGGGAAATAGTCCTGGTGATGTTCGATATCTGACTGCATATTTGGAGTTCCTTGAATTCGCAAGTATGTATCTAACTTTTTACATACGCAAATACATACATACATACACACATACACACACACATATATATATATATATATAAACGTGTGTCAGTTATCTAAATTTGTGGAGAATCGGTGGACAGTTTTCTCATTGGAGCTTGGGAGACACGAGCTGGCAAGTTTTCGTAACATTTTGGCACGGTCTATCGAGACGTACGACTGACTTGTTAGGTAAAAGCATAGATAAAGAAAGTGAAATAGAATCGGGAATAGAGTGAAACGGTGAAAGGGGAAAAAAATATAACGTAACGAGAGGAAGGATGTACGCGTGAGTAAACGAGTCCTAGCTAGGGTTTGGTTGGATTAGTAAAGAAAGACAGAGAAAGAGAGACAGAAAGAGAGAAATATATGATAGAAGGATGGTAGATATTGGAAGTAAAGCAGAGTAGTAGTAGTAGTAGTAGTAGTAATAGTAGTAGTAGTAGTAATAGTAGTAGTAGCAGTAGCAGTAGTGGGTCCAGGATCGTGGTATAATTCTGCAGGTTGTCCGGACTCGACATAACTAACATCACTCTCCCAACGATTCCATAGAGCCCTGGACGTGGGCGTTCGCGTTGCGAAAGCCATTACCGTCCGAAGCAGTAACGCCAACCGCGTCTCCCTCACTCTCACCCTCTCCCTCACCCTTTCCCTCCCCATTCCCTTCCCATTCCATCCCTTTCCGAGTTCTCTCGATCCGTCTCTTTCTGCGCCTGTACCACGCTCGAGACACCAGTGGGGCCTTTACATAACGAGAAACCAGTTCCATGCACCATGTCATATGTATTTGTATATCCTACCTATGTATATACATATATATATATATGTATCTACTCTCTCTCTCTATCATTTTCCATATGTATTACGCGATCCTGAACTAGATTCCCGTGAAAAGGCACTTTTGCCCTAGTCGAATGAAGTATTCTCTCCCTTCAAAGTCCTTACCAAGCTTTCTCTCTCTCTCTCTCTTTCATTCTTTGACCCAAAGGAGCGAAAAGGAAGATCTTCTCCTATTTGCCCTTATGTTTTTTCTTTTTTTTTTCATCGAATTCCTCATCGAATACTTTAAGCTCATCTCGACTTTATCTTATACCCCAGTGATAACAGTTAACATTCAACAACGAGAAATGATTTTTATATTTATTCAATGAGATAGAAAGAAATCGTCATCATTTTGGGGGGGTTTGAATATTAGAATATAATCTTGATAAGAGTTCTATTGAAGATACTATACACCTTTCAAGTTTAAAACGGTGTTACTACGGTTGTCTCACGTACTGCAATTCGATAGTCATGGTTCGTACGTGTTACATTCGAGATATGAAATTTCTACGATACCTTTGATGTTGCCACTATTGGTATATATCTACTGTAGAATTGGGGGGGGGGGTACATATCAAAATACGTAGCGCGTTAACGTTTCTCATTTCTCGTTTCGCAAAATAGGGGTAGGAAACGCGATTCCGGAAGCGTGATTTCGGTTTTGGCCGCTTCATTGGCCGCATGCTTCCGCTTTCGAAATACGCGGTTCGACCTACCCCGCTGGACTTCATTATACCTTCCGCATTGTCTATGGGTGTGTGTATGTGTGTTTATCATCCTACATATTGCAAACTCGTGCACGTTGTTTCCTCTCTTCTCTCGGATTGATTCACGAATAATTAGTGTTAATTGTTACTCGCCGTACATGAATCATTTGTGATCATTTTATTATGGTTGTACTAATAAGGAAAATATTTCGAAAACGCGTACGAAATTATTTCTATCACCAACGCATTCATTTAAATCGCTATTTACACACACACACATACAGAGAGAGAAATGTTTTAGAATCGAGATTGGATATATTTTATTCGTTAGATTCGTTTGATACGTTTTTTCCTTACTTTGTCTTTCTCCTTTTTGTATTGTTTCCTTTTTTTTTTTTATTTAATTTCCTTTTGTTCATAGTTACTAACGTTAACGAGCAAAACGAGAGTTGTTTATGTAAGTAGAAGCATTGAAAAATATTTAATTAACGACGGACTCCCAAAACGAACTTATTTATAAATATTAGTTTAGTGGATATTCGCGTAACGCGACAAACCGTAACGCTATATTTCCCCTTATTTCATAAGGAATTTTCAATTAGTTTTCTCACGAATTCAAGCGTTCTATCGCACTGTACGGAATTCCGACTGAAATCCACGAGACAGATTTATAGATTTCGTTAATATTCAGCTCAACGAATCCACGGTAATACGATTACCATCATACGATGGACGAATGAAAATCGCGTCGTCGTTTCGAGATGGCATTGGTTTACAACATTCTATATAGAAATCGTATCGAACTTTATACGTTAATCTTTCCTCGACGAAATAGCATGTGCCCGACATTCCTACGATTGGTACGAACTACGACATCGTAATTTCGGAGAATTCATCGTTGGGGAAAAACTTTTTCTTCCATTCCTCATCCTCATCCTCATTTTCCTCCGCCACCTCTTTCATTCAACTCAACGGAGAAGGTCTCTTCATACCTTCAGACCCATCGAAAGGTTCGATGGAAAAGTTAACGTCAACTTTTCTTAGCGGACCTCTCTCTTCCCGAGGAAAATCGACAGATGGTGAGAGTTGTGTGATGAGGAGGACGAGAAGGAAGGGAATGTGGAGGAGGAGGAGGAGGAGGAGGAGGAGGACGAGGAAGAAGAAATTCCTATCTACGAGGTGAGGATCTTTTGTAATGTATTCTAGCCTTCGGCCTGTGTCGGACCACGTGTTGCTATACGAGCCACTTGTGACAGCTGCGTTTATCGCGAGTCCCAGGTACTCCGAGAGTTTTTTGTTCTTTGCCTACTTCGAAACGGCTGCTGAATAGTTTTGTACTTTGCGTTATGCTAAACCACGGCCTCGAAGAAAGAAAAAGAGGAAAAGAGAAAAGGAAGGATGGAAAGAGTCGAGTTTGAATGAGAGGAGGAGGAGCAGGAGAAGAAGATGGCTGGGACCAAATGTTGAATGTAAAACAGTTTATGCGACGGTTCTGCCACGGTGGGTTGAAATTTGCAACGCTTATGAGAAGAACCAAGGGCAACGGCAGCAGCCAACTAGTCGACGTTGGTTCGCCATCCGGTGCGAATCTCTTGCCACTTTTACTTGTCGTAGCTTTTAAAAGTCCGCTTATGTGTGAGATGAATCTAACTTTTCCGACGATGAACCGCAACCGGACACGTTATATTATTTCACAGTTTGCCTTGTAGAAAAAACAAAATCTACGATGAACAAATTGCGAACAACTTTTTTACCCGATATATAATCGTCGACTCCTAGTCGTTCCATTTTCATCGTAAATTATATTTTCTTTCAAATATATTATAATATTAACATTTCAGTTTTATTCTCTCTTACGCGTGTGTAAAAAAAAATACTATTTCCATTTGGTTTTTCCCCTTTAATAATCTATTTATTTTCAAGATAATCTCGCGCAAGAATCGAAAGAGGAGGCCCGTGAATTTGGAACGTTCGAAAAAAAAAAGAAGAAGAAGAAGAATAATACTCTAGAAACTTTGTACCTAAGGAGATCTAAGAGAAATTTATTCGAAACGTCGTTTTTCTCATTGTCGTACCAGCAACGCGCCGGTTGGTGCATTGTTGTACGCCCGAGGGGTGAAATAAATTCCACCTCCTTTTTCCCTCTCCACCTCCTTCTCCTCTTCCTCCTCCTCGTTTTCATCGGTGGCTCAGAGTAAAACGGTTCTAAGGGAGAAACGAAAGTTTCCGCCGTAAAAAGCCATCGGGAGGATTTCCAGTCTGTACGAGCAAACTTGTTGCTTATATACGTTGACTTCTGGAAGGTTTGGAAACATTCCAAAGCCTATACGTCGTTTATACCTCGACGACCACTAGAACGTTTCGACCCACCAATGAAATAGAAGAAACTAGGAATAACTTACACTGGATTTAGGACTATTTGCAATGCATATGTTACCGTCATACCCGAAAATCCACCATTGCTAGTAATTCCTCGGCATTATCATCAATGCAAAGCGCATTTCGATGAAGTCGGAAATAAGACTTTTTACAAAGTTTTTCCTAGGCATCGAACATAATACTTGGATATCCTACAGAATATCAAATTACTATTTAAACAACGTTGAAAAGAATACATTCTCGGACATGGGCACACACAGACATACGGGCACACACAGACATACTCCCCTAAACAACCCACACTCTACTACGAAACACACACACAATTTTTGATTTCAGTTATATACATATTTCATGAAATAACTAGTTTTCGATTTAAAAGCAGAAATAGAAAAGTTATACAATTTCTCTGACATTTTCATTCTTACATTCTAGTCATTACTAGCAATGACTGATTTCCGACTTTGACAGTAACACATACAACTTATTATCTATATACCTATTAACCGATATTCCGCCTATGTTCCTACGTTCATGCGTAAAATTAATCCTCGTCCTTAGGTAATTTTGTCCGATCCAGTGTCCCAATATTTGATTTACTCGATTGCATGTGGAACGTTCGAGTGAATTGGAAATTTATCACCCACCTCTATCTATCTCTCTCTCTCTCTCTCTCTCTTTCTCTCTCATCGTATACCCCTATTATGTGTCAACACGATCGCGCGTACGTTCATTTTTCTTCAAACGATCATTATAACCGTTCCGTTCGTTAGATTTTAATTACAAATTAACCGTTGCCTTTTGTTTTCAATCGATAATAAACGTATACTTTATATTGGGAACGATGTATTATTTTTCTTTTAAATATAATATTGCATTTATCGTCTTAGTTAATCAGAAATGCAGGTGCTCGTTACGATTATCGTCGGAGATCGGTGATACGTAATCGGAATAACATAGAACATGCTAGTCAAAACATAGAAGCCCATAGAGATTTCAATAATGATCTCCTGGAGTATGTTACACCATGGTGTCGTGAGAATAATTACTCTTTCTCTCTCTATCTATCTACCTTGCTTTATCGTTTTCTCATTCTGTCTCTCTCTCTCTTTCTCTCTCTCCTTGTGTTGCCTTAGCGTCATCCGCTTTGCGGTTCGCTCTGTCAAAGCCTTTCCCTGCCTGTTATATACGCACTGACACTATTTCGCACCCTTCGCAGTGGTTTGATGCCGTGTCACTTCAACCATCTCGTTGGCCCTTAACCGTAAACCGAGAGACGCGATTAGCTGCCTTCTATCCAGTCTCAACCCCTACCTTCCCTCCCTCCCTCCCTCCTTCCTCTCTCGAAATTACCTTGAAAATAAAACTACAAGTGTTGTTGAGTAATCTTGAACGATTCGAGTTTTAATTTCATCTACTTTGCTTTTCTCTTCGTTTTTATTGTTCATTGTTTTTTTATTTATTCATTTTCAGTCGAATCTACTTACCGATAAAAACATAAATTAACGTGCAAAATTATAGCGTGCCATTTTCCTAAATTAATTTACAATTATTATGATAACGCGTGTTAAATAACGAAACTCAATTGCAAGATTATAATATACAATTTTAAATTGTATTATATTTTCTACGCTCGCGCGTTCATCGCATTCCTCATTTTCATTCGTGAACGCGTCAAACGATGCGTGTGAAATATTCGAACGATTAACCGTAAGAACAATTTTGTCGATAATTTTCCAAAAACCCTTTTAATATCCTACTCCTCGTTTCCCAACTAATATTTCGTTTCTATATCATTTAATAATATTATTTGTAACATTATCGCATTTATTTTTTAGTTCATTCGAAAGTCAACACAAAAAAAGGGGAAAAAAAGAGAGAACGATGTCGTAAATAACGTGTAGAATTTGTATCGAAGATAGATAGATAGATAGATAGATAGATAGATAGAGATAGAAATGCATACACTCGTACTCGTGCACAAAGAGAGAAAAAAACACGCAACGGACAGAGACGACAAGAACGTTCTTCTTCTTCTTCCAGATAGCTTTTTTTTTGTTGTTGCTGTTGTTGTTGTTGTTGTTGTCCTATTTCTTATCACATAAAAATGGTTTTGTTGGTTGGAACTAGTAAATCTCGAATCGCATCGTACGCGTTTTATAAAGGCGTCCATGTTTCAACGAGTCGACACACGATACAAGAAAATGCGCGCGCGTATTATACGAAACTGGGCTTCAAGCTTTTAATTAAAATCGTGCAGGCAGCTTTAACGATCGATTTCCCCGTCCTAACCGCCAACGGAAATTGTTCTTTTTCTTTTCCTATCTATTTTCTTTCATCATTCTTCCTTTATTTCTTCCTTTAACCACCCCCCTCCCAACTCACCCCACCCCATTTTCTTTTATTTTTGTTACACTCGTCGTTATATTCATAACCCTTAAATCGTCGACGTTGGCCGACTTATGACGGGAACCGATCATTTTCTTCCTTTTTGTTTCTTTTTTTTCTCTTTCTCTTCTCTTTTTCTGTTTCTCTTATTCTTTTTATCTTTAATTCTTTTGTTTAAAAAAAACAAAAAACATTGCAATACTTTTACGCTATGCTGTCATTGACGTCGACCACTGGATTTGGTTTTTAATTTAGATGAAATAAAATTTGCACGGTTTTTCTCTCTCTCCCTTTCTCTCTCTCTCTCTCTCTCTCTCTCTCTCTCTCTCTTTGCGATTTTGTACTCTGTGAACCTTTCAAATTTTAATCGCACCACATACGGAGCTTACTGTTTTATAGCCGACGAATCCTTTAAAATGTTCCATTTGATGATTTATCAAAGTACATACATACATACATACATACATGTTTACATATGTACGTATGGGTGATCCAAAAGTCACAGACCATTACGAGAGGTGATGGAGAACACTTTAAAAATAGCTTTTCACTATCAAGAATAAAACGATGACTTCATTTAAAATATATAATTTACAAAACTCATTAAAAATAATTTCCAAGTAATATATTTATTGTTTGTAAAAGAATAAGCGTGAATCTTTAATAGATCAAAATGTTATTCTAATTTTTAAATGTGGTCTAATGACTTTTGGGCTACCTTTTACATACATACATACATACATACACACATATGCCGTATACTTTTAGATTTAAATTTAAAGTAGGGAATATTGTAGATACGTAAATTAAATACGTTAACCGAGTTGATAAATAATAGGTATCGTTGTGTGGTGGATTTCTGATAATACATCGCGTGAAACGGTTCATTGCTACGAAGATTAAGCGAAAGTAAAATATGATAACGTTCTCGTGTATTCTGTCCTCCCTTTCTCCCTCCCGCCCTCACACCCCCCTCCGCCCCTTCCTTCCCCTAAACCGATATAATCGAAAGATTTATCGATTAAAAGCACCGTATCGAGCGTGAGAATGTGGACGAACGATCGAACCTGTACGAGACACGAAGTAAAAATATTACTTCAATGGGAAACTATCGAAATGGATCGTATACATATTGATATATATATATATATATATATATATATATATCGATATACCGTATGCATAGATAGATAGATATATTTAACGGCTTTCATAAATGAGTGACTGTAGGAACAATTTTGTTCGACTAGATTTTTTTCTTTCTTTCCCGTTTTTTACGTTTTTGTAACTCGTTTTAAAAAAATAAAAGATATACAAAAAGAAGAAAAAGAAAAAAAAAGAAAAACCCGATCGCACGATAATCCAACGAGAAGTATATTCGTAGATGGATAACAGTGGATTCGTAAGCTCGTCAACGAATAAAAGTATCGATCAGATCGTAAAATTCACAAGAAAGAAATCGTCAAATATAAATTTTACCTGATACGAGTTTCTTTTTTCGTTCTCTTATTATATGAAAATCGTTGAGAGGGCGAGAAATGATATTGTACGATCGAGAAAAAAAAAAAACGCGAGAAAAGTTATTTAAAATATTCATATGGATAACAACGATCGTGCGAAATACACGGGGGGTGTTCATGAATTTATCTCGCGAATCAGGGGTTGGAAAATCAACGATGATCTCTGAAAATAAGGGAGGACAAAAAAAATGGGAGAAAATAAGATATACCGTTAGACGATTTGTTTCCAATTTACAAGATTGCGCTACCGCTAGCCTAGCTTAGCTGCGCCATTCCAAGAATTTCCATTTGCTTGACAAGCCGAAATCTTTCGACATCGTTGAAAAAGGGAGGAAGGAAGAAAAAGGGAGAAAAAGGGAGAAAAAGGGAGAAAAAGGGAGTATATAAAGACAAGGGGCGTTTTATGAGCTAGTTTAACACCTACCAATTGGATCTGCCCGAGATTCTGAATAAATTTGCATTAACCCCACGCGTGCATTCTCACGCATTTTAGTTTTTATCTATTCGCGAGAAGATAAGATTAATCTCGTCCCCTCGTTTCATCTCTAACAATCAACGACAAAAACTAACATAGAAGGGGGGTGGTTGAGAGAGAGAGAGAGAGAGAAAGAGGAAAAAATCTTGTTTCACTTTTAAGATCTTCTCGCTGTAAAATATTTGACCGTGGACAAAAGTTTCGTGCGACTCGTTTTCAAGAGTCGATTCACCGACAAGTACCTTTTTTCCTTTTTATTATCTCTTTTTACCTTCCGATCCTCGTTCCTTGGCACCTTTAACGATCCACGTACGATAAGTCCTATTGAAACTTTTCAAAGTGGATACTTTTGCTTCGCAATAACGCTATGACAACGAAACGCGAGGGGAGAAATATTTCTTCTTGGAAACTTTTATCTCCTACGCTCGAAGAATAATTTCTCGTTACTGATTCACAAGAGAAATTGGATTAAAAAAAAAAAGAAATATTTTCATTGTCCAAAAAAAAAAAAGAAAAAGAAAAAAAATCAATGATAAAAAACACGAACGACGAAGAATAAACCAAGTGATTATTCCCAAATATTGAAGAAATAAATTTTGTCACTGAGATAAACTTGGCAATAGGCTAAACGGTGGGGATGAAACTAGAATTGGAAGAAGAAAAGGAATATATATATATATATATATATATATATATACTATACATATATAAATACGATTCCAAGAACACAGGAAGATAAAGTGCGCTTCGAAGTGCACGTTTTGTGTTCTCCGGAGAGTTTGAACGGAAAGAACAGGCAAAGAGTGGAACAGTAGGAAATAGGTGGGAGGAATAAGAGGAGGAGTAGAGGGAGGTGGAACGTAGGCCGGGAGTTTGTTCTTGAAAGGGTGCAAGCTGCATTTCAAACAGGACCTAACTCCTTACACTTCGAGATCCTTGCTCGGGTATTAAATCTACGTTGGTTTCACCATCATGACTCCTTCGTCATTGCTTTTTTTCTTTTTTTATTTCTCTCACACACTCCCTTTCTTTCACTTTTTTTTCGGTTCTATTTGTCACCGTTTCCTTTTTATTACGTTTCTCGTTATTTCCATGAAATCCTTTTAATTGTCAAGACTCGTCGTCCTGTTATTTCACTAAAGGACGGTAATAAAATTGTCTTTGCTCGCAAATGTTACAATAAAATGAAAAGATAAAAAAATGAGTCGCGGAAACGAAACGCGAACACGCATGTTCGAACTTTCACTCGCCAGAGACTAAAGTCGAAAGATCGGGGAGATTCATTCATTCATTCATTCATTCTCGACTACCACCACTCGATGATTTTATTCTCGGATTGAATCAAAATTCATTCTTTCCAATTAGCGATATGGCGATTTTTATCGAACGATTTATGCTTTTTATAACGACCTCGATACACATGATGCACACACACACACGACGATAACGTCGACCTTTTTGATAACGGATAACGAAATAAAAGAGATTCATCGAAATAAAATATTTATGACAAATTGTAAAAGTTTGAACAATTTGTCGTCAACGTTGCGAATTGATTTCATATATTTTCAATTATATTTCAATATAACGATGATGCTAATGAAAATAACAAGTTACCAATGTTCTCATGATCAATTGATTGAAATATTTCTTCTAAAGATGTATTCTCAAATATTTCAAACGACGTCGTATGATAGAGGAATTTCAAGAATATAAATGAGAAACGATGACAGGATGCTGAAGCATTGAAAATAATTCAAATACTCTTCGAAGAATCTTCAAAGAACTATCGGAGATAGAGTAAAGAACGTTTGTTATGTAACACGGATTTCCTTTGTCTTTTCAAAAATAAAGATCATCTTCTTCGATATTCGACACTTTGTAAGAGTATCTGAAAATTCTAAACGCGAATCGATATACGGTAGTATCAAGTGAAACACTTTGAAGAATTCGAGTTGACGACATTAAGTGTGTCTTCTGTAGTAACAAACGTATCTAAAAGAGCTTAACAATTTAACCAGATTAAAATTGCATTTGAATCAGAAAAGAAAAGAAAAGAAAAAGAACGAAATTATAAAGATATTCCTTTAGAAAAAATAAATAATAATAAAATATATACGCACGTGTGTGTGTGTGTCACATTTCAATCGGACAGATATATTTTTCTATTTCAAAGCAAACGAAACGAACGAAACGAACTGAGAGAGAGATTTTCTAGTGAAATCGCATCCTCGACGAAAATAAAAAGAAAAAAAAAAACAAATTCGAAGCATTTGAAAGAACGAAACGATCGAACGAAAGAACGAACGATCATTAAAGTTCCTTTGAACATTCGAGCGTAAATCTTGCGAACGATGCACCGGTACCGGTACCGGCACCGTAAAATAGTATTTCAGAACGTTTTCCGGAAAAGGCCGAACATCGTTCGAACTTAGGAGGCGTAGTAAAGTGCAAGGGTGTAGACGCGTTTCCGGGACATCCTCGGATCGAGTCTACGTAGGAATAAAAAGCTAATCTCATTTCCAAGCCCAGTTTGGGACCAACCTTCGACAAAGCTCTCGCTTTCACGTTTCTCTTCCCCCTTTTCACAATTTCGTTGAAAAACTTTCGGTTAAAGATAACTTTGATGATCCGAGGAGTATCGGTAGATGTACGTCGATACTTTTCTACTATCCTTGCCTATCTTCTTCTCTTCCATGAAACTTCCAATAAACTATTTCACGATCAAATTCACGTAACACACGTGTAGTTTCACCGACGAGTAGAACGTGGCCTGCTTGCCTGCCTGCCTGGCACTCGAAGAAGAACAAGAAGAAGAACGATTCCTTTTCCTTCTTCTCTTCCTTCCTTCCTTCTATTTTTTTCTGTGTTTTCTTTCTACTTTTCCTTCGTTTATTATTTTTTTCCTTATCGAACCAATAACGCGTTCTCCAAGAGATAGAAACAAGTAAGTAAAAAGTAAACGAGAAAGAACAAAAGGTGTAATACACGAAAAGTTCGTATATTATTCCTTTTTATTATTTCTTCGCATCGATGAATCACACTGTGGATGTAAAAATAAAAATAAAAAAATAGAAAAAGGTATATAATAGTCGAAAGAACGAAGTAATGAAAAAAATAATAAAAAGAGAACGAAATCTTTCTAAGAACAACAACAACAATAACAACACCCACCACCCACCACAACCACAACCACTACCACCACCAAATATTATTTTACGATAAAGTTTTAACGAAACTTTACGCGTTAAACACTCGCGGCGATTTAAGAAGACAAACGCTCCCACTTATTTATTTTCCCGCCAGTACGGTGGCCGCGGGCTCGAAACATTTCCGGTTTCCTCTGTTAGAGAACGAGACGGTACTGAAACCTTCGCGAGGTTCTTCTACGAGAGGTGCCACCCTCGGCAACGGGGCTGTGGCCCGATCGCGCCTGCGTTACGCTCCTGCGCGCGTATAACCTCGCCATTTTCTCTCTCTCTCTCTCTCTCTCTCTCCCCAACCCCCTCTCCCACACCCTCTCTTTTTCTCTTATTCGTTAGCGAACCAGCATCTCTTTCTTTCTCTTTCTCTCTTGTATGGTACAACTTTACCAGCCTCGCCAGAACCAACGACGAGTGTCGCTAACGTTTGTCATTAGAATATTTTTCCATGTGTTTACTTTAAATTCTTCTAATTACCGTCCACCTCACCACTCTTTATACTTTCTCCAACCCCCTAACCAAACCCCCTTCCCATATCCAATTAATGTTACGCGCAACGGTCGCGTTGATTCAATCCGATGTCACATTTTCCAACCCCTCGAAATACAAAGTACTCTTCCTAACGTTTTATCGTTAATTGTTTTCATTATTTTTCTTTAAAATCATTTTTTTTGTTCTAATATACTTTTCGTATTTTGATTAGAAGATTTGGATTATTTGTTTATATCATGGTGTTAACTTTTTTGTTTTCTTTTTTCTTACGTTAATATTTAATTCATTTTAATTGTTTTTCGTTTGCAACAGAAGGTAAGATGAAATTAATGTTACCCACATGGTACGAAAATTGAAAGGGGGAAAAAAAAGGAGAAAGAAAAAACAAAAAGTGAAGGGTCCGACAAGTTTTGAAACGAATTCCTCGAGACGGCACAGCTTCGGGATACGAGTTTCATCCTGATGATGGTTTTTTGTGAAACCCGGTAAAACTCTGTCATTTCCATATCTTTATTTCTCAAACTCGCTTAGTATTATATTTTACGCTTATATACAAGCGTGTATGGTGTACATATATGTACGTATTTAAATTGTTACATATTTTCTTATTTACGATATGTACCGAAGCGTTAATCTTTTGCAGCTGGGGTTACGATAAAGCTCACCTTTTGCATTGTTCTTTGCAATCGAAAAAATATTATCCCGTTAAAGTTTATCCTATATATTTTTCTTTAATGAAGAAATAATCGATAATAAATGTTCGAATTAAAAAGAGGAATCATTGGAAATAAGGTAAAGATTATATTTATATCGATAAGAGTTCGAATATTATATTAAAATAAATTGAAATATTAAATTCCAAAACGAACGTTATATTATTATTAATTAACGTTGATACATCTATCGTAATCATTTTTTATTAAATATATATTTGTATACGTCAATCAAATTCGTAGCAAATTTCGATTCGGTTATAAATATATATATATCATATTTTACAAATTTTTAATTAAAAAAACCGTCTAACGCGCATTTAATTTATACTACATTCAATTTACAGATAATATGATTGTTAATTCGATCGAAACGAACGCTTTAAGAAGAATAATCCGAGAGTTTTTTTGCTTTTTAAATTCTTCTTTATTAAATAATCTATGTTTAAATAATTACGAAAGAGAGAGAGAGAGAAAGAGAGAGAGAGAGAGATAGACAGAGAAAATACTTAGTTTCTTTCTCTCTTTTTCTCTCTTATTTTAACAAGAAATGATTTACGCCCGGTGAGCTTAAAAGTTATCCTGTCAACTTGGACGGTGACCTTCTTTTTATCATCCATTTTATATTTTCATTCTATCTCTTGGAAGCATTTAAAAAAAGAAAAAGAGGAATAAAAAGAATGTCGAAAATTAGAGCAATTACGAGGACGCGCGATAATTCTTTTAATCTTTTTCTCTTTCTCTTTCTCTTTCGCCCTTAAAATCCTCGCCCTTAGTTTGTCGGTCTCTCGTTGATTTAACGAAACGCAAAGAGAAAAGATGACAGGACTGCACACGCGTGGGACTCGTTTAAGAAATGATATCGAGCTTATTTCAACTGTTTTTCTTTCTTCTTTCTTTTTTACCCTTTTTCATCGCAAATCCTATGGGGTTCTAAGTGCTTATATGTAAACGTTCTCTGTACGAATACCGTAGGACATTGTTTCTCGTTAATTAAACGTCTTGTTGTTTATTAAAAGATCAAGTTGGTAAAAGGGGTCAGTCAAATGAAGTATCTAACCGAATGAAACAATCGAGACACTGTGTATAACAAAGAAGAGATTGCCAATGACCCATATAGCCCTTTCAAATTCTATTATTAGGACTTAATGGGGTTTTTTTAAAATTTATATTAAAGGCATGTTGAATTAAAATAGACATTGTCTTAAAGTTCACATTATTTTCTATTTTTGATATGCTTTAAATATCCATGTAAAAGTTATTTTTCTTTGTTTCGTGCATTCAAAATACATTATACATTTATATATATATATATAGACACACACATTTATAATCTTTTTTTTTAAAAAGAAAACTTAAGATAAATCTTTTTAATATTAACGATAAATATATTTTTCTCTAATACATATATATATATATATATAACCCTTAACACATCAAAGTTTTTCAATAGAATCCTGTATTTATTTTTAATGAATCCACTGATCATCAGAGGATTGATAAAACATTAAAAATATTTAAATATAATTTCCAATCGAATATAATAATGAAATAAAAATGAAAAACAACTCGAATTTTTGACAAAGTCCGTAGATCAATTTGAAACAATAAGGGTCGATTAATTATTATTCTTGTTATTTACCGTGACAGATTCCATATGGGAGAAAGCAAACCATCAGAGGCACACTACCACCACTGCGATGAGGTCGAAGTCAACGGAGACTAGAAGCAACAACGAGGAACAGGTTCTGCAGGAACTGCATTCAAGAGCGAGGAGTGGATAGAACGGTTGACCTCTGCGGACGACGGAGCCGTCATGCGAGTCATTAACATAACAAACGCATAATAATAGCTTGTAGGCATTACTGTTACCGCTACGTCGACTCTCGGGACGTTGGAGAATCAAGTCGCTTACACTAACCTTTGTATTTATGTACGTATGCGAGTATACATATGTTGTATTAAGTAAGGCTGGTGGATTTCTCGGAGAACAGGCTATTACATTGCAGGTTCTCCAGCGATTTCAAAACCAACCCCACCCCTCGAGGGGTGCACACGTTTGTTTATATTTCCAATAACAAAATTTTACTCAGTAATTATATGTAGTTTGAAAAGAACGAAAAAAAAAAAACAGAAAACGGAGAAAAAAGATATTGTTGAAAATTTAAGAAGGTATTACAATGAGGACAAAAAAAAATAAAATAAAATAAAATAAAAGTAAAAATGCAAGATTCGCCGTCGTCGTAGTCGTCGCGTATTCCTCTGTAACTGACGGCAAATCAAACGCCATTAAATTTCTAATGCGCAGAGATCTTTGATTTATGATTCTTTGGTTGGTAGGAAAAACGAGTGAAGAAAAATCGATTCGAATTTGGAACGAATTACCACCTGGCGAAGTGTGAAATTACGCGCGATCTTGCCGACCACCACCACCACCACCACCATAACCATCACCACCATCACCTACATCGTTTCTCTAACCCTTTCCCTTTTTCACCCTGTGCAACCCGCCCATTTTTACGTTCAATCGCAAGAATATCGAAAGAAAGTTACTCTTTATTTTCTTTTTCGCGTTATATAAGCTTTTTTTTTTATTTATTTATGACTTATTCCAAATATTTTCAATTGCTCCTAGATTTGATTCGAATTTTAAAGGAAACCCATTACCAAACGCGAGGTCTACGATTTTTACCACCTCGCTATTTTATTATTTTATTTATTTTTTCTTCTTCTTCAAAAAAAAAAAAATAGGATAAAGGAGAAAAAAAACCTTTTAGAATATGTTATTACACATGAAAGCATATAAAGCGTATAGAAAGAACATGAGGAGTAGGGATAAAAGATTCATATAGAAACTTGAAGTAAACTGTTCCGGTATTACATTGTAAGTGCATCCATCGAGTTGGTTACGCATGCTATTCTCCATAGTGCGTTCATGCAATTGTTTATCGTATATATGTATACATATACATATATGTATACATATACATATATGTATAGGTATATGAATGTAAGTATAACGATAGAAAAGAACAGTTACAGCATCTTCACGCTGAATAACATCCATTGCTGGGTGCTGGTTGCTTATCCTGGCCTCTAGAGTGCATTCTGCGAAAGTGAGAAAAACATAGGAGAGGAGAAATAAGGTTGGGGTTAATAGGGGAACGAGCATGCGCGCGCGCGCGCACGCACGCGACCACCAACAGGGAGAAAAAGATTTATCGTCCTCGAAAAATCCATAATACCGACAAAGTTAAAGTATATTGAATGCTGAATAATTGAATTCGTTTGCTTTGTGAATACCGTTATTATTATTATTATTATTATTATTATTATTATTATTATTATTATTATTATTATTATTATTATTATTATTATTATTATTATTATTATTATTATTATTATTATTATTATTATTAATTTTTTTTTTTACAGAGAATTTTATTGAAATCGCGAAACCATGTGAATTCTATTACGATTATAATTAAAATGTATTTAGATAAAATACGTTTCCAATTGCGGCATCAATGTAAATTTCGTAACATTTGTTTTTATCTTCTTTACCTTTCAATACATTTAAACAGTAAAAAGATTTATTTCCGTGTAGGGTGATTTTGAAGGGATATTATATAATCGAAAGGTTTAAGTTATTCATCGAGAGTTATTTTCTCACACGAATTAGTTCCTTCTAATTCATTATTTTCGAATTACTTGTATTTCGTAGAACAGTATCTCGAAATACGACACTCGTGCATAAAAATCGTTCTTAAAAATTGACCATTATGATATTTTCTTTTTCCCTTTCGTTTTTTTTCCATTTAGTTTGTCCAGAATTTAATAATAGAAAGTAGAAATATATAAAGATTTAAAAAACGGAATATTTCTCGTGGAAGAGAAGAGTTGAATTTTTCAAAGAAATTATACGCGTGTGTTATATTACTCCCGATCGAGTTGCTTTAACGGTTTATGTATACGAAAGAGTTCAGGAGAAAAGGAATGAAAGAAAAGGAGAAAACGAATAACACACACACACACACACACAAAAGTTTTTCTTTTTCTTTTTTTTGAAGAGAGTTATTTCAAAAACCACACGAGAGAGAGAGAGAGAGAGAGAGAGAGAGAGGGTATCGTTGCGTTGAAAATTGTGCGAAGGTACTAACGTTTAATCTTTTCTTCAGTTTTGCTTCTCAAAGCTATAGAAGTTTCCCTTTGGTGGATGCAAAAACGCAAGAAAGTTACGATACGACGATTTCAAAGGGAATCCACGAGACACGAACTAGGAGAAGGGAACGAGATTCGATAAAGTTCGCGGAGCTTAAGAACTTTTATGATCGACGTTAAGAGAGGACGTTCTACGTAAAGATATTAATCTCTTTTTCTCTTTTTTCTTATTTTTTATTTTTCATTTTTTTTTTTTTATTTTACTCATCCGAGGATCGTTTACCACGATAATATAATCTATGGTTTAGAGAGTGTACTTAAAGTATACCTATAATTAACGTCGACAGTCAAAAGATCATGTGCGGCCGCGAGTAATATTGCAACGTGACGATGAATTTGTCAATAAATTTTCTTCTTCCTGAAAGGGGGAATGGAGGGAGGAAATGTGTCTTCGATCGAATGTCAGGTAATATGATATTTTGTTAAAATAAAACATCCCCGATCGATCGATAAATGAAAAAAAAAAAAATAAAAAAAATACGAACGATAAAGTTTATCGATTAACGTGACGATAAGAACTTCGTCGTCCATGGTGGTGGTGATGGTGGTGGTGGTGGTGGCGGCGTAAAGACGTTTCGAAAGCTTATTTTGTTACGTTCTTAACGAAGAAGAGTTAAGAGGTGGAGCAAGAGGAGAAACTCGTTTCGAATGAACGCCTGGTAATTCCATCGGATTTGAAGCCGGCTTAACGATATTGGGCTAGCCTACTTTCTCGAAGCGCATTAATTCGCCGGCGACTATGAAAGTGCAACGTGGAACTATGGATAGGAAAGGAGACGCTAGAAATAGCTTTGCTAAAAAAAAGAGATAGACAGATACCTTTCCTTCCTTCCTTCCTTGCTTCCTTCGTTTCTTCGTTCCTTCGTTCCTTCGTTCGTTCGTTCGTCACGATAACGCGCTTATAGAAAATTTTTCTTTTATCGAATTTCCGAAAGTGTCTCGAGTGTTTAAAACGCGTTTATTCTCTATCCTTTTTTATCTTTTTTTTTTTACTCCGACCTACTTACGAATGACGTCTCGAATAGATTTAGATCGATTCTTTTGAAAGAAATAAAACAAAAAATGAAACTACAAAACACATTACATCCATTTCTCTGTTACTTTATTTATAAATTATTTCGTTACGTGTTTCTATACTTTCTACTCTTATATATATATATGTAGAAGTGAAATATCGAGAACGAAAAACGATTCGACTTTGATCGATGATCAAACCGATCTTTCCGACAAATGACCTGTTTATTTCCAAAGCAAATTTCATGATAAATCACGTAACTAAGTGATTGGAAAGGAAAGTATATGTAACATTTTTTTTTAACAATAATTTCAGATAAGTGTATAACTACATAGTTTGTGTTTATCGAATTTCCCATAATGTGTTGTTACCTGGCAACAGCTACTTCACATCTATATTTGAAATATCATTAATATAAAATTCTAATAAATTTATTCATTATTTATAATAATCAACAAACTTGTTGAAATCAATTTTCTCGATGAATGTTGAAAATACATTCATATCACTTTCCTTTTCAGTCATACAAATACCACAGAAATTAATTGTAGAAATAACGCGAATAGAGATCAGACTTTTTCGGATTTGTTGGAAAATATCGACGGCGACGAAATGCATAAACGAAAATCATTGGTGGTATTCGACAGAATGGTGGAACGCGATTTCGTAGGGGTACGATCGGTCATACGGTTTGCGAAATCGCATTAACGTGGAGTTAACATCCGCGATATCGGTGGTTTCGGATCACCGGCCAATTATCGCAACCCGCCGGCAAGCAACACGACGAATCGGCGCCGGAATCGACATAGCCCGTACGAATTTCGTTCACGATTCACCTTCCCCTTCTTCCTTTGCCAAACTAACTCTCCTAATAATTTTCCACCTGCGTAAAAGCCTTCCCCTTCCTCTAACTTCAACTCTCGCAAGCCCCCTTTTCTCTCTTCAGTTTTCTACACGAGTAATCAGACGTGAAACCTTAGTCAGGATAATATTCGCGAATAATTCTGCACTGCCCTTGCCTCTTCTTCGATATCGCCCTTCAATACCGAAACGAACATTTTCCCTTATTTTTGTTCTTCTTTTAATTTTTTCGACAAAATTTTCATTTAAATTGTCACAAAGTATTATCGTTATTATTTTTATCATGCATTTTCACCGAATTTCTATCTTATCTTGCCTAAAACACAGTACGATATATAATAAATGATAATAAATTTTCATCCCTTTTTTCCGCGTTCCTATAATATTTTCCTTCTCTTTAATCTTGAAGATAACGCGAAAAGAGTGACGAAGGCAGGAGAAATAAGGGTTTTCAAGTGCACGATTTCGTGCTCGTTCGTGCGTCATCAAATAAACGACGAGTCTCTCTACGCTTGAATTACTCGCAGTAGAAGAAGTCATGATAAATTAAATACCGAAGTAAAAGGGAAAGGTAATGTGTCGCATTGATTTACTCTTGGGATTTCTTCTCACATTACCAATGAACGTTAAGAACGTGTGTCCGTGATTCAAGAATGATCCCGAGAGAAATCATCCCAAGTATTTTACAGTTGAATTCATTATCAGACGACGATGCTACTTATTGTCAAAAAAAAAAAAAAAGAAGATATCTTCACTTTTCGATTGCGAACAGAATTTTTACCCCGCCGAACTTGTAATTGAAATGAATGTACTACTATGTTTGTCAATTACGTTTTTTACGTTGTGTGAATTTGGAATTTATTATTAATGACAAATGATTTATTCAAATACTTGAAATATCTTGACTTAGATATTACGTTTACTTCGAGTTATAACGCAAACGAATTAATTAATATTGGATTACGCAAATACCTGTATGCCAATTTCTTACGTAAAGCTTCTCCCCGATCGTTTGATAAATCTCTCTGACTTACCTGCAATAAGAGAAAATAAGATAAATTAGTTAAAATTTATTATAGTAATTCAAATATCCTAACGGGGTATTCGTGTATTCGAAAAATTAATTGCTAAGTAATAATTGTTCTTGTAATTTCCATAGACTCGAATAAAATATTTCATAGGAATGAAGAAATTTTCCTAAAAGGAACGAGTTAGATCGTAAATCATAGAAATGATGGCAACTGAGATTCCAAGAACGTCATTCTTAACTAAGAGACTTTTTGAAAAGTGTTAGAAGAAAATGAATGAAAGGTGCGATGTAAAGTTCTACAGAAACGATTTGACTTAATTATCATCAAACAAAAGTCTATAGAGTCGAGTCTCTTTTGATCGTCCTACCGAATTCTTCTTTTTTCTTATTTTCAAATGAAGTCATTTTAATAACATAAGATAAATGTAACGTAATTATATAAATGCATGTATTATCATGTGTATTAGTAATTTACGCAATTGCTATTTAATTAAATGAAAACGTTTCATAACGCTTATCTTATTGGAAAGATATATAAATAGAGAGAGAGAGAGAGAGAGAGAGAGAGAGAGAGAGAGAGAGAGAGAGAGAGAGCGAAAGCGAAAGATAGAAAGAGAAAGAGAAAGATAAAGAGAATTTCGAATAATCATGAAAATTACATTTTCTAATGGACCGAACTTTAAATCACGAAACTGTTGCCGAAACGATTAGTTAACATCGTTTCTTTAAATATTGATCGGGAAATGGCGTTGCACTTGAATTCGGTTGAACAACTATTGACCCATTCCATTGAAAGTTCATCGAACAATAATCGTGCGTTCGAGCGTTCTGAATGATTAATTAAAATTGCTTCGACGCGGAGCACGGAAATTACGTTTTCTTCTGGTACCCGATCGAATTCCCGAATGAAATAAATAGATGATATATGCATAAAGAGAGATCGAAAAGGTCATTTGTCGATATCGAAAAGAAAATGACTGCATGAGTTAAAAAAAAAGGATCATCACGCATATATATGTATATACATATATATATATCTCTACTATCTATGCACAGGTGTATATATATGTTAACTTGTTAACGTGAGTGCAGGTTGAATAACGACGGGTCGTTTATAGTTTATAAACGGATGTTTGCTAATTGGAGAGGTAACATTTTGTATTTTATCAGTGACACCGACACGCGTCACAAATGGCAGGTATTTTTTTTTCTTTTTTTTTTCAATTCAACATTGCTCCGAGGAAATCAAAGATAAACCAACATTGTACAATATTCTATTATATTCCCGATTATCGTTCGCTTTTCATCTCTACACTGTGTATATCCATTATATATTAGATTCCTTCGTGCTAACCAATTAGGTTGATGTTTTATTAACTCACACACCGTAAAAAGATCAAAGTAGTATAAACGAAAAGATTTCTCGAAAAATAATATTTAATTATTTTCTTTATGATAACTAATTAACCATCCTGTCATTCGTTAATAACCTCGAAGCAAAGCCTCGACCAAATCACATTATTTCTAAGAAACGAACTCCTATAACATAAAAATCCATGCTACCCATCAGTGTCTAATGGCTGTTTGCTTTTCTCCTACGCCTTTACTTTACTTTACCACACGTTCAAGGATAAAAACGAAACCCGTGACTTTTTTATTATCCACTCTTAGGCCCGAGCATTTTTATTATCCTCTTTTGTTACGGCACGCGACTAGTTCTAGCAAAATTCTCTTACAACCAAAGACACATTTTTCCTCGTAAACCATAAATACCCTCCGTAGGCAGGCTGGACTTTTCCATATTCTTGAGATAAATTTACGCGACGTCACGGGGGAAGTTGATAAAAAATTTACTCGACCGAGATATTATTACGATCGAACACACGCGTGTCTTTTAAATAAATAAATAATAAATAATGGAGGAGAGAGAGAGAGAAAAAAGAAAAAGAAAATATCAACGAGACAATATTGAAATATTTTCGCGTGACCCAGGAGAAGAGATACACGATTCTCTCTCGTTTTCTACCCTGTTTAGATTTAATTTCCAATTTGGCTATCAGCCAGACAGAGAAACGCGATATCGTTTGCCAACGTTCCGGAGCTTGAAAAATCTGTTGTACGTCGGCGCTTCGGACGCGCGAATCTAATGGCTTCTTATAGCTTTAAGGGACACCCCGGTAATCTATTTTTCTTTAGCGAGAAAATACCAAGCAAGGTACGACCACCGTAGCGTTGGCTGTACCTCTTGTAATTTTCTTATAATCTTGGACTACTTGTAAAATGGTATTACCCAACTTTAATATAGGTTGAACAAAAATATTCGTACTAAATATATTAAAGTATTACTTTGATTCGAATTTATTTTATGAAAAAAGGACAATTATTTGTGCATTATGCATTAAACTAATATAACCGAAAATTTCGATAAAATATTATCTTTACAGTTGTATTATTTTTTTTTTTTTTTAATTAAGAATAGTATCACAGTTGTTAATGAATATTTTGCGATAAGATTTAGATCTCCGACTAAAGACAAGCGGAATCCCATAACAGAACGTCATTTTAGTCAGAGATGATCTTAGGTTTATCGCTGACAAAGGTAATGCGTTGCACATTAATGTCCCTTACTATTAGAGATTACATTGTAATAACAGGGAGATGTATATCGTTTGTAAGACTCACTTCGTGAAAGTTATTATTAATGGAAACACTATACCATTTAAGACTGTTTAACTATTTAGACCTTTCAGTCGAGGCGCGATTATTATAGATACCCGGTTATGATTACAGAGAAAGTGAATTTCATCCTTGAGATCAAATGATGATTAAAATCTTGATTATCGTCGAACAAACTAATCCCGTTCATGAGAATCCCATGATCGTTGAAATATTATCCCGAGAAAAAGATAATATCCACAAAGAAGAAAACAATAAAAATTTTATTTGTTCGCTTTAAGATATTATTATCATCGAAAAAAACTTATTTTTTATGATTTTCTATTACGAAGTAATATTACCCCCCCTCAAACATTTATATAATAACTTCTTTAAAATGATTAATCTTCTGAATACCTTTTTTTAAATTGAATCTCATCCTCGGGTTTTATTATATTTTATTTTTACCCACTATATTGGAAAATACCATATTCAATTTAGCTATTAAATTATGAGTAAACATGTTAAACATTTAATATAATCAGATATTATTAAGAAATAAAAAAAAAAACTATAGAAGAGAGAGACCGTAATAGCGTAGCACCTGTTTTATTTCGTAAAATTAAGTAGAATGGAGATTGGAGATGCGAAAGATTTGCGAAATACCTTTTCTTTTTTTTTTGCAGTACTTTTCTTTTTTTCCTTTTATCAGACAGTAAAGCACACTCCGGAGACAAGACTGAATTACGACGTGGAACGATAACGTCATTCCATTCGTGGTTTCTTCCTTTCGTTAGGAAGGAAAACATGTGCGAGGAAGTATAAAATCTTTAACGATGCAAGTAGATCCGGAAAAAAAAGCTCGAAAGAAACGGGTTAGGTATTATGATAAGAGTGAAAAGAAGACTAAAAGAGTGTGGCGTAGGGAAAAAGGGGTAGCGGGATGGGGATGGGGGAGAGGGGGGGAGGAAAATGTAATTAACTCGGGATACGGGCCATCAAGTAACGCCCATGTCATCTTGCATTTCCTCCCACGTCCGTTTCATCCCAAGATTTCGTTAGCTCGCGAATCGATAAAACTGTTCGTAACGACGATACGATAGTTCCCATCTCTTCAAATTTCTTATAATCTCGCACCCCGTCGTCCTTGAACGACGTCGTTTCGAAAAATAAAAAGGTTTCCCCGGGGGGGGGGGAGGGAAGAACTTGAAGAATGGAAATGCATCGATTTAAAACGCCACCTATTACGTGATTTCAAACGAAATTTCAATTTCATTCGATAATATTCTATCTTTGTAATAATAAAATTCATTGGATTTGTTAATTAAACAAAAAAAAAAAAAATTAAAAAAGAGAAGAAATGATATTAACGTTATTTGAACAAGGTATAAAATATTTTTATATGATTTTAAATAATTCATTAATATATCGTATTTCCAATTGGGGTGGCAGAGGGGATGGAAACATTTAAATATAAATTGTATAATATTCATTGAAATCGTCATAATCGAAAATAAAAAGATGATATTACAATGAAATTAATGTCGATTGAACGAAATTATTCAAATTAAATTTCTAACCTTTTTAAATTTATTTACACATTCTTTATTTTTCTATGAATAATTCATATACGTATCTTTATTATTAATTTTAAAAATCTGTCAAAACTTAAGTATCCTTAATCGACTAGAGTTAAAGTGAGAACTAACGAATTCATTGGCCAAGAAAAAAAAAGCCGTGCGTCCGATTGAAGATCGGTCGAGTTTCGTGGATCGAAAAACGTGGCGCTATCTTCCGCTTTCTGGTTAATTAAATTTGCATTTGCCAGGTTCTGGCGATGTGCCAAAATCGCCGATAGTCCTACCCTTTCCTCTCTATCCTCTCCCCCCCCCCGCCGCTCTAACCCTTTTTCCTTCTCTCTCCCTTTTCGTCCATCCAGTTCGTCGATCGTCGACCCATTTACGGCAATGCGAACGCAGAAATCCTTTAATCCTGAAAGGACGTCTACCTTGAAGCTACTTTGTCGATTCGCTCTCTGAAATGTTCATCATCAGACTCGACGACGTCTCGATGAGCAAAACGTCTAACCACAACAGACACCACCCTACAAATACTTAAACCCTATCACATTTCTAAGATTGACAATATACCCTTTTTTGTTTACCTTTATATTTTCTAACCCGCAATAACACTTCATTTTGTCTTCAAGACAACTTACAAGATATCCCAAAAGTTTCTTGTTTTTCTTTTTAACAACACTGACTGCAGAGAGAGACTCGTATCTTTAATTGAAAAATAATTTAATTATTAATAATCGCATTAGTACATATATTTCTTTTTTTAACAAGATTAACTGTACATATTCGTGTCTTAAATTGAAAAACAATATAATATCCTAAAATTTAATTAATAAAAAGCTGTAGGACTTTTAGGAGAACCTATGGATGAAAATATGTTTTCTCTATAATCAGAGATCACGATAATGTAAGTGGTCAGAAAAAAAGAAAATATAGAGGAAAATAATGGTAGAAGATATCTCGAATATCGTGATTGAATCGAAGGATGATCTTTCCTTCGTAGAGTTTGATCTAGAAGTAGGACAAGTATGTACAATGGCTGCAACGAGGATCCTGATACGTCGTTGTTGGGTATCTACAGGGTTCCTCGAATTTGCTTCCGTTTCATAAATCTATTGTGGCTGGGGTTCGTTCCGTGTTCTCTACCGATAGCTTGCATATACGAGTACATTAACGACGTATTCCACTACTCGTAGGTTATATACGTGAACACATACACATGGGAACGGTAGGTACAATCTATACGGTGTTGGATAAGTTATGGCTCCCATAGCGCACACCGTAGATCCCATGGACACAGACGTACTGCGATCATTATCAGCGAATTTATGGGTGCAGTCACACACCGACACCCTTCGAATTGCTTGTCGGTGTTAAAAGAGTGTCTCTATGAAATCCATGGATATATCTTACGACGACGCTGCATTTTTAGTCTTCGAAGAGATCTACTTTCTATTCCGTGTCTTTTTCTTTCAAAAAGATAGAAAAAGAAATAAGAATGAGAGATAGAGAGAGAGAGAGAGAGGGGACATAAACTCACGCACACACATAGACACGCCATACTTCTTTACTCCCCCTCGAGAAAACGAAGATGGTATGCGCGTATATATCTTCGAGTCTCGTAAGACGAGTTCCGAGAGAAAGAACATTCTCAAGCGGTCCGAATTGGTATTCCACGCACGTCCAATCTACGAGCTACAATCATGTGACTACTCTAAATCCCATGAAAGCGTTTTCTTTATCACATAAAAAAACAAAAAAAGAAAAAAAAACAGATTCAGAGATATTATCGACTGGGTTACATTATAATTGACGTAATTAATCGATTTAAATTCGTGAGAGTCAATGACTGTTAGCCACTGGGTTGTACGGTTTGTAAAATAGATGGGGGACCCGTCCGAAAAAAAAAAACAAAAATTGCTTGCTGTTGATTTCGGATGAATGGTAAAAAGACGTGTGACTTTTTTGATAGTCAGATAATAATAGACGTCATATACACTTCGTATTATTCTTGCCAACGATCGATTTTCTCTACTTGTGGATTTATTCGTTCTACGCAAATATTATATCGAGTTGTCTTAAATCATACCCCAGGATAAGATATTTTATTAATGTACTTAGACCCAAAGATAGTGTAATGAAAGTTTCTCGTTTATTCGTTTCGATAAACATATGCTCGGTGTTATAATGTGAATACGACTGTATACTCATTGCCTGGAACTTCCGCCAAAGTCAATAAACCGTTTGCAAATAGGACTAACATTTTGCCGTAGCACGTGAGAATTGTTAGCGTTTCTCTTTCTCTTTTGTATTTTGAAAGGACTAGAGAGGAAGGAAGGAAGGAAGGAAGGAAGAAAGTAAAGGGAGAGAAAGAGTCAGGGGGGGTTGCGGGGGAGAGAAGCAGGGATAAGAGAACAAACATTTGGCCCATGGCGAGAATTCACAATGCCACTTGGTGTGCCCCCATAACCTCCTTCGCGATATTATGCAATATCTGAAAAACTAAATCGTGGTGGGGTAAAAACATTTCGCAAAAGATTTTCTTCCTCCTTCACACCACCCCCTCCCCCCCTTGCCACCCAGCCCATCCCCAAATTCCGTTGTTACTTCTACTACTTTTTGCGAATTCGCAAAGATTTTCTATTTACGCGAGCGTTTTGCATACGTAATCGAAAAAGTCAAATTGTTTATACGCGATCAAACGAAATCAGCTGTTATTGGATGCTCTATAGGTGGTAATCATTATAGGCATCCTAATCTCTAACTCGATGCCAACACCAACATCGATTATCTAACCCTTCTATACTCGCGAGTCATTAAACGGATTAAGCTGGTCGTCGTAATCGTCTTGCTCCGTTTAATTTTCAATGAATTTAATTTCAATCTTTCGATTGTATGCCGTATCACACATTTACACACATATACACACACACAGGGCTCGTTAAATAATTATTTATGCCGCGTTTAACCGAGCACGATTTATTCGATCGAATACGCTCGTGCGACCTGACATATGGCACATTTCATTTGATTAATAATATTCACTGGGTCTAACTCAGTCGTCGGTGCTCGCAGCTTTTAACTTCATCTCCCCCCCCCCTGTTCATCGGAAATTCTCGACAGGAAAATACATTTTTGAATGAATATCAAAAATATTCTTTTGGATTAGCGTCGATGACATACAAATTTATTATAAATTTTTATCGATTTACATCAGTATAAAAATATTATATCAGTTTATGTGCCATCTACTATTATGATGACTTTGCCTTTGTTGCAATTGATATAGTATTTACGCACACATTTATGAGAATTTTTGCATAATCGATCAAAAGTATATAAAAAAAATAAAATAACACAAAAATATAAATGAACACGGAAAATAAAAGCAATTTATGCGAGCTTGTTTGTTTGCCGCTTTTCGATGGCGCAATTGCAAGTAAATGAGCTTTGCGTGCGATCACTATAGTAATTTGATTTACGCTCCATTTTACATGTTACGATTACATTTACGGGAGATCTAACTCGCGTAGTTTTGATTCACCGATAAATTAATTTTGATCCTATATTATGTATTTCTCCCCCACTCCCACTCCCACCACCACCCCCCAATATGTATTTACATAATGTACGCCCACGTTTTAGATACGCTTCGATTCAAACGTTTATGGTTTTCGTTTCTAAGTAAGTATATAAAGACATGTTATGGGGAGGGATATATTTATTAAGACAAGAAAAATCATTTTCCAGCGTTATTCGCGAATTATTCATAAATACATTTCTTCATCCCTTTATATGAGAACTTCATGAAATCGTATAGAAACAATTTTATAAATGTAAAGTGATATTTTACTTTAACGAAAGTAGATGGAAGAAAAGGACGAAGTAAGTTATGAAAAGAAAGGGAAGGAAAAGGTTTTAGAAGGGTGTGTCGAAAATGAAACGGCATGACTCTTGAGTTCTTTTTAAATTCCAAATTTCTCGATTCGTCGTCATCCCCTTCGATATTATTACAATATAAAAAAGAAACTTTTTCGAGTGAAAAATAAAAAATGATCAGCCGAAAAAATCCTCCCTTCTTTTCTTATCGTGCGTGCCATTTCTATGGCATATAAAATTGAGTCCTCTCCTAAGCCTTTTTTTTTTACCCCCGTGAGATCAATATCACCGAGTTTGAAGAGTTCCCATTTTAGATTTTGATCGAATCGTTTTAAAGTTATAATCAAAAATCAAATAATTCCTATCAATTGAAAAATATTCTCTCATATTCTCAATCGGTATTTTTTAATTTTTCACGATTATTGTTACGATATAAAAAAGAATGAATAAAATAAATGTGAAAAATATTTGAGTTTAATTATTTAATTCGGCGAATTTCAAGAATGAATATTAAATAAAATATATATATTTAAATGAAGAAAATATTGAAATTATTTCAGTATATCGGTTGGAAATCCAAGTCACTCGTTATTGTTAAACTCCATAAATGACTAAACGTACGAAACGTTATGCGGAACTAAGCGTCGGTGATCTGACCACGTGTACTTGTCAACTCGTTGACGTTACACGTCGATATCAAGCCGAACTGTTCATACCTTTCCCTGGAAACGGACTCTCGATGCACAGCTAACACGATCAATTCGAGATTGGTCGTTCACAAAGTAGGACGAAACCTTTGCCGATCGGAAACCCGAATGGCTTCAGAGAGGCCAGAGGATGAGCGGTCATGGGAACTTCATTACATTCCTAATCGCCAAACATCATTACTCGTGACAAATCATCTTCGACTATCCAATCTTCCAATTTAATTGTAAATTACCTTACGTAAGAAAATATTCGATCAAAATCCAATTATATGGGAAGTTAAAAGTTTACCAAAAGCTTTGAATAGCTTAATAAAATGTAGCCCTCTCTGTGTAGGAATATATATATTATTAAAAATATATCTATTTTTCTGTGCAGAAATTCCTGAGTCGGAATCATCCCGATCCAGTCAAATACCCCAGGCTCAATTTTTTCACGAATCCAATAATTAATTCAAATAAAATTACTTTTTATTAAACGTTCGAATATACGTTTGTCAATCGAGCGAGAAAAAAACATAACAATAATCAATAATTAATATATATTTGCGTGATAATATTATTTTTCCAAACGTGTCATTTGGATATGCAGACAAAGAACCCAAAACAGAAAAAAAAAGGAAAAAAAGAAATATCTTTCATGGAAGGACTTTGTCGGAAATTCGATTGGAAACATCTACGCGAACTCGTTCGTGCAGTAGAAGAGGAACTTTGGTCACCAGGCAACCGATAGATATGCGCGTCCTGTGTACGACAAGCTCCCTCTCTCTCTATCTCTCTCTCTCTCGTTCTATCTATCTATCAATCTATCTCTATCTCTCTCTCTCTCTTGTACCGTAACGCAGAACGTAGAGTTTACGACACGGTGCTTTTAGCGTCCTCTAACAGTCTGCCAGCAATCACATTAGTCGCTCGGCCCATCGGCTGCCATATTTAACGGTGGACCAAGCTCCAAAGCGACGGATGTCCGGGTCGTTGGACTAAACTAGACCAATCCGACACCCTCGACTCTTGTGGACACACCGATTGACCCTTTTCGCGCCTTCCCATTCATCATTTCTTTACGTCTACAGGTATCGAGACCCTTTTTCGAATAATATTTACGTCCAAATCCGAATATCAACATTTATCACAAGAATGATATCGATAGATCAAAATAACTTTACTTATATGCCAAAATATCCTAACGAAAGTGAACCCCATGCTACTGCCAACGTAGCAATAGCATTGACCGCAAAAGATTAATAAGTTTAAAAGCGACTCTACCTACTATTTCTCTCTCTCTCTCTCTCTCTCTCTCTCTCTCTCATGGGTATTTTTTTTTGTTGTTTTCTCTATAAACCCCTTTCATGTGGGATCAATCATCATTGAAAGCATCGCAAGGAAATAATATCGAACGGGAAAGTTCCAATTCGACTATACAATCACCACGTTTTAAACGTAAAACATTGTTAACGTAGATATGAATAAAATTGATCTATATCAAAAAAAAAAAAAAAAGAAATAAGGAAAAAGAAAAGGATTTTTTAAAGGGGAACTTTAAAGATTTGAAATACAAATAATAATTGAATCACTCTCCGACCACCGTTTGCATTCAGTGTGTTTAATCTAACTACTTTTGAAGGGGGCGAGCGTAATCAGTGGCTACTTGTTTGAAAATCTTTTAAACGCGTTCATTCGGATGGCGAATGAATTTTGATAAATCCACGAGAGAAAGGATAAAAAGAGGATAGATAAATTCGCGATTAGGTTGACTTGAAGAGGCTTCTTCGATCTCGTTTTGCCGTGATTACATGTTGAAAAATAAAGAAGACAGTCGGGGAAAACGTGACTTGGTTAATATATACCGACAGGAATCCACTTTAAGTCCATAAACCCAAGTTACCATGCTTCTTAATTGGCTTTCCCAGGAGTGTCGGGACGGTTCTTGCCGCATGTCGATGGTAAATTTATGGCACCCCAAGGTCCGGGCTAATTCAGTTAGCAGTCTCGGTAGAGAGGCGAACTCTTTGTGAATCGACCGTCTCAATTCGTACAAAAGAACCTTTTATTGCTATTGCCTAGTTTCCTCTAGTTCTCTCAATTTTTCTTTCTACATTTTGCTGCTTTTCGAACGTGCCAGCGTTACGATTCTTCTCTTACTACTTTACTACTTACTACTACTACTACACTGTAAAAGAATTCATTCATTTATTTCATTTAACCCCGATGTTTGTACGATAAATTTATTTATTCATTTTTATTGATCGAAAGTATATATCAATTGTTTAAAATAAACAATACTCCTGTAATTAACTAGCTGCACATAGTTTCGCATAAAACGAAATTGAGAAATAAATAAATAAATAATTAAATAAGATAAGATAATTGTCATTAGTGTCGTTTATGATCGATAACGATATATCGAAATGAAGAAAGTCGTGAGAAAGTAGGAAAGGGGAGGGAATTTGAGGATGATGCTGTAACCGTAGAAGAGATGCAGGGAACCGTTCATTCGGAACAAGTTTTCGAGTACGCGTGCCGAAGCGGCAGATCATAAAAGACTTTACGTATCTCTTGAAACGATGAAAGTGTAATCTGCCAAGAGTTCCCATGAGTCCGACCCTCATTATACCGGAAAATTTTCACGCAACTTTCAAATATTCCTATGCATGAATACGTGAAAATATGAGGGGTAAAAAAAAAACGATCTATCGAGAAATTATTTTTTTATTTTATCCCGTATTATTAAAAAAACACCATAAAGAAAAGTTTCATATTTATTGTCATTATTTGTTGTTCATTGTTATAGGGTCTATAGTGCGCGCGTGTATGTGTGTGTGTGTGAGCGATAAATGAACCAGAGAACGTTTCGATTTATAGGATTCTTTGAATGACACATAATATGTGTAGATAAAAAACAGATAAATAGTTCCATACGATCTTTCTTTGTAAGACGATCATTGATCGAAATGGACAAAGATCGAAGAACCTATTCGAATTGTGCATTGTGCATGAGAGTGAAAAAAGATGAAAGGACGAAGATTGAAAAACATGAGTGCTTAAAAAAGACAAAAAAAGAAGGGCAAGTGTTTGCCGGGATGTTAAATAAATTGAAGATCAAAAATTTTAGAACACTTTAGTTAATTAATATAAATAGTTGTTTTTTTTCTCTTTTTAAATAAATTTCTATCTTATCAAAGAGGAAGTTATTTAGTTTAATCGTATTTGTGCGATAATTGAAAAAATAATGTTCATAAACGTATAAAACGTATCTATTTATTTTCTAATTAATTTAATGAGATATGAGAGAAAGAGAAAGAGAGAGAGAGAAATTAATCTTACCTGCACGTATCGGAATTTCGTAGAACGACCGGTAAATGTTTAGCCAGTTTTGTATCGTTGAAAGTGATGATACAAAATGATCGAGTTGCGATTTAATCATCGGGAAGAAGCTTCGCAATCTAATTAAATAGAAGTCTAAATGGGAATGCATTCCATCTTAAACGAATAGTGTTTCTGGCAGAGGCCGAGGTAATAGTGGTGGAGGTGAAGGAGGAGGAGGAGAAGGAAGAGGAGGAGAGATGCTGTCTATACGAACCACGGAGATGGAGCATGGCCGACCTTTGTTTCGTGGCGCTAATGATTTCGCCCATTAGGCAACGTTACTTAGCGTACAAACGTGCAATCGAGTCTTAATTAATTGCATTTGCCGTTTTCGATTATCTTAACTAAAGGTAACACGATTCCTCGGGACTCCGAGTATACCTTCGACAATTATCTACAAGAAAAGTTTCAATGAATTTCCAACGATATTTTGAGAAACTATTGACGTCATTCGACGAATAATTCCTACGATTTTCCGACTGGGTTATCGGGTTGTTCGTAAAATGTGGAGTTTGGGGTAGGAGGGATGACGGGGTGGGGGGAGGGGAGAAGATTATTTCGTAAAGAAAGGAATTGCTGTGTGACATTTATGTCACACAGGAAAACCGTAGAAGAAACCGATAGTGAGAGAGAAAAAGATATTTTCTTCTCCCCATTTATGCTTGAAATGCTAGCACGGATTGGTAGACTTCAATTAGCTCCAGGATGTGTCCTTGGAAAGGTGCAGGATATACGACCGCCATCGGAACTGATCTTTCCAGTTAGATGCGATCGATTTTGACCGTAATAGTGTCGAACTGTCGAGTGGAAAAAGAAATAAAGAATGAAAGAAAGGAAGAGAAAGGAAGAAATAGATAGGAAAGGAAAGAAAAGTCTTACGATTCTAACAGAGAACGATCGTTAAGTCTCGACCTCATCGACCAACGACGATTTTCCCTCTGAAAAAGGTAGTAGAGATAGTAGTGGCCATTCACCGTGGCTGAATTAACTTTTCGCGCGGGTTGTCTCGACTGTGTGGCTCTCGGTGGTAGCAGCAGCAGCAGCAGCAGCCCTTTAAAGGGACTGTCTCATTCTAGTCGTAGACATTTTCCATTAAACTTTTCCTATGTTCATCGGCTCGTCGGCCTAACTTTTAATCCTACCAACTAGTTTTTGGATCTTCCAAAGCCGTGACGACGACGAAAACGAAAACGAAAACGAAAACGAAAACGAAAACGAGACCGAGAACGTGCTCTTCCTGAAAAACGAAAATATTCTTTTTCTTTTTATTTACATACCCTCTTCCTTTTTCCCCCCCCCCCCCCTTTTAATCTCTTCGTCATTCGTACAAATTTCACGATTGATATTGTATACTTTTCGATAGGATAATATGTAAAGACAAAAATCAAAATAATCAGTTTCATCTTAAGAACTTGAACAATGAAATACCTAATCTTATTCAATTTAAGATTTAGTTTACGGTTCAGTTTACTTGTAAAACGATAGATATATATTTATATATATATGTCGATTCGAGGGTATCGATATCAAAGGTAGAAGAGTCTAAGACCCAAGTTATCAAGGGTAAGAAGGCAGAGTACGGATCGAGGTTCCGTAACAGGCACGGAATCTTTGGCAAAGAGCCCGGCTTCGAAAATCGCCTTAACTTCAACGAAGGACCGAAAAGTAGTGTAGGAAAAGACAGAAGGAAGGAGGAGGAGGGAAGAACAAGGCCAGGGTATGGTCGTTAACGTTGAGGTAGGACAGATCTTCCATGGCCAGGTTCCCCTTGTGCTCCTTTTACTTCCCTTTCTTTCCCTTTCTTTCTCTTTTTTTCCCTCCCCCGCCCCACACCCCCTAAGTATAAGTCTGTTTTTTCTTTTTCTCTCGTTTTCTTTTTCCCTTTCGTGGATTCGGGACGACTGATTGTAACTATGGTGGTGGTGGTGGTAGTGTTGGTGCTGGTGCTAGTGTTGGTGATGGGGTAATGGGAAGGGAGAGGGGGAGGTGCTTGCCAGAATCCAGAAGTCAGGGAGAGATAGGGACAGACCAACAAGAACAAACCGTGATTTAGTGCACGACTGCAGTGTGCTTCTTCGTAGGGAAAGGAAATGGTAACCGGGGGGGAAAAGAAGGGAGAGAAGAAACCCTGTCCTTACTTTAGATAAATAGTGTTTGAACGTATCCTAGCCTTAACCCCTTTAACTCTTCCATCTCGAGAGAGAGAGAGAGAGATACGTAAGAGAATCACCGTAAGAACAGGGGGTAGGGGAAACAGTTATTTTTACGAGCTAGAGTCATGTCATTCGTGAATCTTTAGTCACGATTTATTGAAGTTTCTTTATCTCTCTCTCTCTCTCTCTCTTTAGAAAAGTGTTCGCAACTTGTTCTTCGAAGTAAAGTCATTTTATTTCTTTATCGCGCGAGTACTATAAAATGTTACTTTGGAAATTTTCACCACTTATCTCTCTCTCTCTCCCTCTTGGAAACGTAAAACATTATCTTTGTCCTTTAGTACGTGTTTCTTTCTATTTCTTTTTGATATCCTTCACGGTAGAAAATAGATACAAAGAGTCGACCTGAGAGAGGAGTCAGACGGTTCGTTAAAAGTCTCCAATTATCCAATGTAGTTGGGAAAGTCTTTCTCTCTCTCTTTTTCTCTTTTTACCCATCAACGCTAGGAGGAGTACAGGCTCGTAACTGTAACTACGAGGAGCGCACTTAATTCTTTCTCTTTTTTTCTCCTCGTTTCTTCTTTTTTTTTCTTGTTTTTTTGGGTGGTAGTAGATTGGTTAACTTACCAAGATACACCTACCAAACTTTCGGAGACTTTATTCGCGCCGCCATCTGGATATTACTACTTACGATATTCACTTTTTCTACAGGCTTGCTTTTTTCCTTATCGTCGAGAGTTAAATTTCTAATTTTATATAAGGTCGAGAGAGGCCCGCTTAAATGAAATCTTTTCTTTTTCTTTTTCTTTTTTTTTTTTCATTCAACGGGAAAAGATTTTTCGGTGATAATATTTAAAGTCGACGAGAGAAGAGAAGAGTAGAAAAGAGAAGAAAAAAGTCGTCGTCGTCAGCGATGATATTTTATGGTAATTTTTTTAGATCCGTCCGGACACGACCGAAGTAGCAGCAGCAGCAGCAGCAACAACAGTAGCAGCAGTAGCAGCAGCTAGTTAGGTAAATCCTGTTAAAGAGTACCGTAAACGGTACACTCGACAAACAAATCTTAATGACATCTCGTAGCGTTTCCACGAAACGGACGAGTAGTCTCTGCTGTAGTTTAGGGTACAGAGAGAGAGAGAGAGAGAGAGAGAGAGAGAGAGAGAGAGAGAGAGAGTAGTAGTAGTAATGTAGGCTTTGCGATATATCCGTGTCAGGATGACCAATGCCCTGTCGGACCTACCATGCATCAACCGTTGTATTGTGGTCACTTCGGATTATCTTGGATGGAAACAGGCTGCGATTTCGAATTTCACTACCTCCTTTTATCAGGATCGATGCATTTCTCCGTGAGCTTCTCTTTCTCGAGCTTGGTATATAAATTAAATGCAAATCACCTTGATCCGATCAGAGTAACAACGACTACCTTACATCTATCTATACGCGCACACACATATATGTATATATTCTATCCGTTGATCGTAAAAGAATGATGCACGAAGTAGGGAAAAAATACAGAGCGAAAAAAAGAGAGAGAGAAGAATAGTTACGAGCAAGCCAATCATTTTTGTTACTCCATTCGTTCAACCCGTAATCCGCAAAGTTCTCAATCAAGCTTTTTACCGACGTGTCTCGTGATTCAGTTCTCTCACGTTCGTCGAGTTCATTTATTTTATGAAAGAATCACCGTGAATGAAAATAACAGAGAGAGAGAGAGAGAGAGAGAGAGAGAGGAAAACTTCTTTCCACTTATCGACCCCCCTCTTCCTCTTCCTAACATTTATTACCACACCACGAATCGCCAAGGGAAACAATTAAGGTGAAAGCGATTGGGATACACATTCTCATTATCACAAAATGTACTCTATTTTTCTCTCTCTTTCTTTATTTTTTTTATCTTTCTCTTTCTATTTCTTCTTCTTTTTTTTTTCCTCCCCTAACTCTCGTTTGCTTTCTCTCTCTCTCTCTCTCTTGAGAATTTCACCGCACATTCAACGTAAAGACTCCCCCGATTAACCTGCGAATCGAGATTATAAAGAAATAACAGACCCCGTTTATTCCTGGAAGTTGAATCGACTAGTCGATAATACCTGCGGAAGTAATTTCGACACCCCTTGCTAATCCTAGTCGAATTTTTATCGAGAGAAAAAAAAAAAAAAAAAAAAGAAGAAAAACGATTGCTTCCTTCCTCCTTTTCAAGATCCTTCAATTTAATCCGACGAGAGATAAAAATAACAATAAAAAAAAAAAAGAAATTTCACAGAGGATACCGTAACATTTTCTAAGATTTGCGAAGATACGAAAAGAGAATAAATAAATCGGTTTTATGAAAGATTCGGAATAAAGGGGGGGAGGGGAAGGAGTTTAAGGAATCGTGTAAAACTGGAATACTTTGCATGTGAAAGTTCGTACCGATGAAATATTACGACAATTGACATACACGCGTTTCACGTATACACAAAACCGATTTCTGTGGCTTCGATGAAAGCAAGAAAAATAGAGGATTGAAATAAAAGAAAGAGAAAGGAAGAAGAAGCTGAGAGAAAACGGGCCCAGAACACTTGGAAACTTTGACAATTTTACCTTTTCCATAGGCGGACCAACGTGATATATTATTCACTTGTTGTACTTTGACGTGGGACTTTACGAAAATACGCAAAAGAGACGTCCGTACAAGCTTGGCTGACTTTTTTGCTTTCGAAAACCTTTACTTCCTCGAAATTGAATTGTACTCATCAAATATTGAAAATACGATCTTACCTTTGACTGATATTTTTATTCTATTAGAACGAAAATAAATAAACGAGTCTAGCATCGTTCTTTACCATCTTCTCTTTTCTCTCTCTCTCTCTCTTTCTCTCTCTATTTTTTTTGTATATTACATAATATTTCGATCGATTATTTTATTGAAGAAAAGAATAAACACAAAGTATTATTTCCGAATAAGAAACATATATCACAGGTGGTAGAATTTACATTCTCTTAATACGCGTACATTAAATGCAGAAAAAAAAACAAAAAAGGCGTATAACAGAGAAAATAATATTTCTCGAATGAACGTCGGAAGCTTAGGAACGAAGTTAAGGAACGGGGGTTGTTACTTTTGCATAGCGATTAAACTTTCTTCAAGTTAACTGACTTTTGTACGCATTAAGATACCTTGAGATCGCTGGGATCGTTGCGGTACAGGTTAAAGTCATGTTGAATTTTAAAGAGCTCCGAGACGATAACAAAATTGCTTCTTGGAATAAGAAAGTGAAAAAGAGAAAAAGAGAGAGAGAGAGAGAGAGAGAGAAAGAACGAGTGTATAGAAAGAAGAAGAAGAAGGAGAGATGAGAAGAGAAGAAGGGAGAAAAAGGAAGGGAAGGGAAGGGAAGGTAAGGTAAGAGAGGTTTTCATAAGTCTTTTAGCGGATGGTTAAAGTTAAAACGTCGTGGTTTTAACTTTAGCTCGTTAAAAGAGAACGCAGTGTAAGCCATCTCGCGCATTTTTCTTCGATTGTGGTTGGCTACAGATGCGGCAAATTTTCAACCGGATTCTCACGGATACCGCCTGTTATCGATATTCGACTCTCTCTCTCTCTATCTCTCTCTCTCTCTCTCTCTCTCTCTCTCTCTCTCTTTCGAATAAATTTTATTTTTCTGAGCTGATAGAAATACGACTTCGTCGTTTGTTACCTAAGCTCCTTACGAGTCGTGTGATTCTTTACGAGCGACAAGGATGAACGTTCTATTTCTCCTTCAAACAAACTAAAAGAAAGAGAGGGAGAAATATTTTCCACGTTAAGTAACAAAAATAATTATTTGTTCTTTGCTTTAGAGTATCGAAAAAAAAAAAATTATAGAAAAATGACACGCAACGCGATTTGTATTCTTTCGTGTTTTTTTTTTTATTCTTTTAATTAAAATACTCAATGAGACCACACACTAAAGAATTGTTAAGTCTCGATTATTTTTTCTAATATTTTCTAATCCTATTGCTAGAAAATTTTCTACCACAATTTATATACATATCGAAATATATTATAATATTTAAAAAATTTTTCTAAAAATGATATATCCGTATAGGAATTTTGTGGACAACTAGATGTAAATATCGATCGATATGAAATTTTAATCGACGCATTGAAACGACGGCGTTAGATTCATTGGTGAATTGTGGCTTAACGTATAGGATGATTCATGGGGGACTAATTTCATAGTCACGTAGACGTCGTGTCGTGCCGTGCCATCACGGGGCATCATAATTCAAAATTATAAACGTGGGGCGCGTAAGTCGTGGCTTCTCATTCCCTTCAACTTGAAAGCAATGCACCGTTCTCTAACAACCAACCATTTCTCCTGTAGCAACGTCCACCACCACCCATTTCAACCTACCTTAACTCCGTCGACCTCGAGTGAAGGTGACAGAGGTCCACGAGCCGATCCAGGACGACGACGTTGGCGGTGTTTGTTGGATCGAGTAGAACGTGGTGGCAGCATCATGGAGACACCACCCTCGTGAGACCCTCTATTCTACATAGCTCGCGTTTAATCACCCAAGTTTCCTAATTAGTAGCACACCCACACCCCCGAGCGTTTAAATGTCACGTCTTTGCATACCTCCTAGTTCTTTCTTTTCATTCTTTCCTAATTCCCGATCTTTCTTCTTTATCCGATCTCTTGCTACCATTCGTTAAAAATCGAGTATTCTACATTTCTTTATACACGGTTATTTATTTTTTCCTTCTTCTTCTTTATTTTAATTACATCAACGATCCTATTGCGAGAGAGACAGATTGGAAAAATTCGATTAGAAATATTATTATAATTATAATTATTAATCAGGATGTGAAATAAGAGAAAATGACGATTTTTATTCCCCTGATAAGATTTTAATCCCGTAACGCGTTACAATCGATGGGCCCAGCTATTAGATGTCGAGATGATTAATCACGTCTTTCGGAAATATTCTAACGTGTTAAATTTCGATCAGCCGTAGGAAACGGTTAAACTTTGTCATAGATTTTAACAATCGGCTGCTGGGTAAGAGTTCTGTAAACTCGTGAACACGAGGGGATGGTATGAGCCCGATGTCTCGCGAATGAAAATATTCTCTATCCATAGTTAGAGGGATTATCGTATGGGGATAGCGGAGGGAGGGAGGGGGCGAGGGGGGACGTATGAAATTTACGAGCAATTATGGACAATAAAACCGACTCGTCTATCATTTTCGGTTAACAGCGAATAAAGGGAACCGTTGAAATTTTCTAGTGCTGCCGTTGCTGCTGCTGCTGCTGCTGCTGCTGCTGCTATGCGCGGTTACATACATTATAATGATGTCACGAAGTTGGACAGCGATAAAACTCATAGAACGCGGTGTTAAATGAAATACTATGTATAATATATAGGTTACAACCAAGAGAAATTTCAACGTTACGTTTATCAAGATACAAAATCGTGCGAACTCGTGGCCCCGTACAGTTTCAAGAGTAAGCTTGTCACGCAATGAACAAAACTTTTCTAATAACCCCAATGTAATAAAATGTCTGTTCTCGAGGAGAAGAACTAAATTTAACCTAGCAACGTAGCAAAGATCACATCCTATATATATATACTTGCAATTTTCTCTCATCCGTTATTATCGGCAAAGTTTCGTTTAAAAATTCGTTTACCTTGTCGGGGGGGAAAAATTCTTCAAATATTTTTATCATTAATTTATACTCATAATATGAGCGATGCTAAACAAAAAGTGAGTTAATCAACTTCTGTGATGAACGGGGAAAAATTGGAGTGGCAGATAAAGGAAACTCTAAGTTTTATTCTCGATTTGTTTTTGCGCATAATACTTCAAGTTTTGTCGAGTTAATTGAATTCTCTATTATAAAATTCGTATAATAAGTTCGGTATTAAAATGAAAAAGAAAAAAAAAGAGAAAGAGAGAGAAAGAGAGAGAGAGAGAGAGAAAGATAATTTAATGAAAAACATATTTTTTTTCTTTAGTTTCATTAACTTAGTAATATGATCATTGTTAATAAAGTAAATAAAAATGGTTGATAAATTCAGAACCAATAAACTTGTATGATTTTAAAGAGAATGCAATTGAAACAATGTTTCGAAATAAGGGAAGAAGAGGAAGAAATAGAAAGAGAGAGAGAGAGAGAAAATGAGAAATAAAAGGAGTGAACAAAACGAATCGTGGTTGTATATCGTATGTTTTTTTAATTCTTAGTACATCCGTTTGTCATGGAGACAAAGGGGAAACTAACGAGTCTGCTTTTCTTTCTTTCTAATGAAATCATGATGACGTTATGGCGCTTCGACCGATTCATCGGATAGCTGCAGGCAGACGCGAAGACAATGTATAATGAGTAATGTTCCTACTGGGATACAATTTGCTAATTGCATCGTAGGTTTTATAACGTAACGAGGAGTCTCTTTGTCGGCTGTTGTTGTTGTTGTTGTTGTACATATAACTTCGAATTTTCTATATTTATTTTAGTCAACAGATCGCAAAAGTATTCTTAACTTTGTTAATACGATAGGAAACTAATGTATTACCGTAAAATGAATTTTCAAAATTATTGAATCAACGACAACAAGTATACGATATATTTCTGATTAAATTTGAATAAGAAATATACGAAGTGTCAGAGATAATTTGTTTCTTTTTTTGGTTTCATTTTTTTGTTGCAGCTGTTGTTACGACACGTAAAATACAAAAGTAATTAAAACTTCAGTCATATTACGTCTTCGGGGAAATAGATAAAAATTTTCTACTTTTCGCGTAACGAAAATGAGTTACAATGTACAATGTTGTTGTATGGAACATACTTACTTAGTTTTTTCGTTGTACCTGTTATTCCCTAAAATGTGGAATACATCTATATTGAAATAAATTTGTTTCGAACAGTTAACGAAATATCGAAAGATGAAATTTAATATTTTAGTGCTGTTCATGGTTATCAATAAACGATTTAGTTAAAAGATTTAACGTGATTGATAAAAACATAATTTTCTTTTCGTTGTTTGTTCATTTTGATGACATTCGAGACGAGATTCGGCACACCTTCGCGTGAAATCGACAGTAGGAGGTAACGTAAATCAATATTCATAAATTTCTTCTTGAATATTTGGCAAACTCAATATATATTCTTCAAAAAAACTCATTTTAACGCAGATGTAATTCATATTTCATATAACGAACAAGAATAACGAAAAATATTGGGATATGTTTCATATCAAATCAATAAACGTTGCGCTATCGTAACCAATCACGATTTTTTAGAAAAATATTTTGCCCGTTTCCGCACACACACACACACACACACAATACAATATAACTTGTTATATCCTGGATTTTAATTATAAACACAAAACTTTTTCCTAACTTTATTACTTCGCGCGTCAAAAAGACAATAAATAGATCGTCCGAGACATTCCGTATTTTACGAATATATTTTATCGACAAAACAAATAATGTTCAAGAGGTATTATACCTATTATTCAAAACGTTTTCATACTTTAAATAAAAAGAGAAGAATGTGAAAAATATCCCACACGTATTATACGCTCTCTTAACGTTGGAACAGAAAATTCTAGGATATTTTGCTGTCTCCGGTAGCAAAGCTTAAGGCATGTAAGAACGTACACCAACCCCACCGTAGTCTAGACTTTGGTATATAACTTGAAATGTGGTATCAAAAAAGTAAAAAAAAAAAGAAAAAAAAAAGAGAAAGCAAAGAAAAAAAAATAAAAGAAAGAAAAAGATGCATTTCGCGCTCTCGAGAAGAAGAAGAAGAAGAAGCTCGCGGCAGTGATCGAAAGAGAGAAGAGAGAGAGAGAGAGAGAGGTATATTACACGAAAAACATCTCGAATATCGGGGAAGGTTTGGCTGCGAACCGCCGTGCGGCAGTCTAGGGATTCCCATGAAAGCAGTTGATCCCAAGGGTTTTTCGAAGATACGGATGGAAAAGCGTGCACGGATGAATTTCTACGAACGTTGCTCGAAACTTGAGAGAAGGAGAAAGAATGTGAAGTTCGAGTTGAACATGATGAAAAAGGAAGTGGAAAGCTAAGGGAGAGGAAGAAAAAAGGAAATAAAAGAGAAATAGAAGAAGAAGAAGAAGGGGCAGAAGGAAAAGATGGAAGGAAAGGGAAAGTAGAAGAAGAAGAAGAAGAAGAAAACGAGAGAAGGGTTTGCAGACAGTCGCCAGCGAGGGTTTGTTCGGAAGTTTATCATTACTTTGTATCTCTTCTATTTTCTATTTCTTTCTCAGCACTCCTTTTCCTTCTCCTCCTCCTCCTCCTCCCAAGTCCTCTTTCTTTCGACCACCACCCACACTGGCCATATCTAAGCCGGAAACTCTCGAGGATTTTCTGCACCTACCTTACGCGCACAACTAATATCATTTTAAAACCAAAGTTTTCGTGAAAACTTTACTTTATTATTTCCCTATAGCTAATAGTATCGATAAGCAATAGGGGGTGGGGGGTGGGGGGGTTATGGTAACATAGAAACCGAGAAAAAAAAAGGTCGTTCCATCCAATCGAACTTTGGTTATCTTTTTCCCAACTAGTCGTTCGATGTTTCATCATTTTTCTCCTAGATTAGTTTGATGTTTAATAAAAAAAAAAAAAGAAAAAAAAAAGAACGATTCTTCGGATCATATTAAAAAGACAATCATCCTACAATGTAAACGTTCAACATAGTTAAAAACTAACGTTAGATATTCGAGTTGAAATTTACCCCGAAAGGTATATATCTCTTAAAATTCTATCCAAACTGATGATCGAGAACGATCAATTAAAGTTCAACTATTCTCGTTATCGCGATCATCTAGTATATAATCTGAAGCGGAAGAAACATCGTCGTACCACCTTTTCCTAGGCTCAAACTCCTCCTACTTTGACTTCCAATATCTCGCGAATGGTCTTCTCATTGGTTCCCATACCTACTACTACTACTACTACTACTCTTAGTTCGCATAGTCCCATAACCGTTAAGAGTCGAACTAACGTTACATAGAAGATGACTTCTTACTCGAACGGAATCGACGTATTATCTTGAATCGTCCTGCATAATCTTATGTGTAAACTTTCGATCCTCAGCTATGGTTCTTACATACATACATACATATAGTATGTATGTGACAAAGAAGAACATTATGCGAAAAGATAGTTCTTCTATAATATATATACATATATATATATTATATCAAATTGTCATAGAAAGAGAGAGAGATCGGATTCGATTATGACGGATAAATCGAAAGGGAGACAATCTTTTTATTTTGTTTTTCTCTTTCCTTCCTTTTTTTTCCTCCCCTTCCAAAAATGGATATCGAGAAACGATTCGTTGCGAAACACTATCCAATGTATGGCACGAGATAGATAGACAGATAGATAGATAGATAGATAGAAAGAGAAAGAGAGAGAGAGAATGGGAAAGAGAATCAGAACAGGACGTGGCTAGACAAAGGTAGAATGGGGGGGGGGGAAAGAGAAGTTCTATCGAGCGTACCGTACGTCAGGGCCAAACGGCGGCTGCACCGGATGATCGGTTCATTTCCGATCGTTGCCCACAATCAACAATACACCCTCCCGAACATTCTAGATACCGGATCTGTCGGCACGGTCAGCTTCACCGCCGTTTATCCGTCTCCATTCAGGCACGTATAGGCGCGTGCTTGTCATTGTCTTCGTTCATGTAGACTATGGGGCTACGGTATACAAGTTGCAAGTGTACGCGCACGCGTGTGCATGCATGCACTTTCGATCCCAGGTGCATCGGTAACGTGGTCGTCCCTTCGATGCGATGGAGCTTGTTATCTCATGTACCCGGCCTTGTTGTTCTCCCGTTTATTGCTTTTTCTCTCTCTCTCTCTCTCTCTCTCTCTTTTGCATTACACTAATTCTCTCATTCGCTAACTCTCTCTTTCTCTCTCTCTTTCTGTCTATCTCTTTCGTTTTGTCTGTTTACCAATTTCCCTCTGTCAGGATTATCGTTAACCACAGAACTATTTTCGACAAAAAAAACCTTAAAAAACTTTTCAATACTAGAAAAGACATTTTGTCCCGTTCTTACTTATTTTCCCATTGCTTTAAAACATTTCCAACTTTTTAAGTGGCTCTTTTCCTTAGCCTCGCAAGAATCGTAAAAGTCGTGCAGCTTTTATCTATTCCGAATCAAGAAATTGGAAAGGATTTTGTGATCGTAAAGATGATGATGATGATGATGATGATAATGGTCGTGGGTATTTGTAAACAATTCTGGTTATCAACGAGTAGAAAATTATTTTTTTTGTATATAGAAATAGTACAAATCGATGAATTCCAGTTGATACCTGTGGGATAATTAATGGGATCAATTACAAAAAATATCGTGTTCGTTGGATTCACGTGTAACTTCAATTTAGATTTACTTCGACTGGCCCAACTAATTGGATTTAAGTTATTAATGAAAATATATATTCGTGATTAAAATATTTTTTCTACTTGCAATATAAAAGTTAGATCGTTGAAATAAACACTAATTGAACATGTTCGATTATTCGCTAAATAACAAGTAAGAAAAAGAAAAAATAACAATGAAAATGTGTATTCATGATTAATTAATATTATCTTACACAATAAGAATTCAGTTCGTTGAAATAAACACTAATTGCACGTGTTTGATTATTCATATATTAAAAAGTATATTTTCATTATACTTTTACTTTATAATAAGAAATCGGATTATCTCGTTTACGATCATGAAAATCTTTCAAGATTTTTCTTAGATCGATGCGTTCATTAATCTCGATTGTACGTCACGTTTTTTCGTATATAGATATACGTAGCATAACCGTATAAGTGAATTCTGGTGGAGCTGTCGGTATATCGAAAGTTGGATAACCATTATCGATATTCCGTCAGGACGAACGAATGAACGAATGAACGAACGAACGAACGAATGAACGAAGCATCGGGCAAGCGAACAAGGAAATTAAAAATTGAACGCATACACGTCGAACGTAATATCTTCGGACGTCTCAAGAGAGTTCGAACTATTTTTGGAAGACGACCTTCTTTTATGTGTTCACCAAACCTTTCGAGAATTATTTATAAATCTTTTTAGTACACGAAAGGTCAACGATCTATCGAAGAAAAATTTTCAAATAATCTATCGTATAAATTTCCTCCTCCTCCTCTTCTTCCTCCATCTTTTCCACCTTCTGCAATAAGATGAAGGGGTTCGTTGCGTTATAAACGTTTCGATCGTTCGCGGTTTGAACAAAAATGCAGAGATAAAACAAAAAACGTCGACGACGCTTTGTTCGCTGTATTTTTCTCTTCGATATTATTATTTTTCTTTTTTTTTGTTTGTTTGTTTCTTCCCCGTACGAAAATAACGAGGCATGCGACGACAAAGAGGGAAAAAGAGGGCCAACCTTTTCCTCGCGTAGCAATAGCCCAACCCTAGACCACTGCCCTCAAAAAAAAAAAAAAAGGAGAATAAAATAACAAGAAGGAAAAAAAAGGGCGATAGAAAGTTAGAGAGAGAGAGAGAGACTCATCAAGAATGACATGCATATTTATTAGCGGATCAAGTTAACTCATCCCTTCCTCCCCCCCCACTGTCTATTATTACGATCACCGTAATTAATCGATCCTCACTTCCGTTGCAGAGATTGCCAATTAACGTACTCGCCTAGGCAGCAATAAGAATGACAAAACGTTCAAAGTTTCTCTTTCGTTTTAAGCCCTTCGTTTTATTCTCTCATACCCTTCAAGCATATATACTCTTTTGCCCATGTTCGATATTTTTTCTTTGATAGAAAACAAGGAATATTATCTGCATAGCATCAAAAGTTTCGTATTATAAAAATGTAACGAAAAATGTAATTAGAAAATTATATATTTAATAAAAACGTTCTTTAAAAGAAAGAAAGAAAGAAAGAAAGAAAGAAAGAAATAAAGAAAGAAAGAGATAATGTATGATATTTAAGTCGCGTATAATATAAAGAAAGAAAATTCGCGTATGACAGAGACTGGTACTTTTTTAACGGAACGAATTTTTCTGAAAAGGAAACAAAAATTTGTTGAAAGTTTAACGAATGAGAAATAATCTCAAAGAGGATTGTACGTAATTCCCTTCTTTTTTTTTTTTTTTTTTTTTTGTCAAAACTAATAGAAACTCACGCGACGCGACAACGTGTATCAAAAAAGAAATACGATTTCGAATTATTGAATGTAATAGAATTTAAAATGAATTATAATCGTTTTTATTATCTCGATATCGATCTTAATTCTATTTCTCTTCATAGAATAGAATACGTAAATCGAAAGGGAAATATTTTAATTAACCGCGATAAGTTACAACAGATGTAATTTAACGCTTTCTATCGTTGGAGAGAACGATATCAAAAAAAAAGAAAAAAAAAAAAAAAGAAAAGAAAAAAAAACTGCGATACGCGTTAAGGTAAATCATTGTACATGGGATTTTAATTAGCGACGGTAATCAAGTAGGTACGCGGAGAAGCTCTAGTCGGGCACTTAACAAAGGCATTAGAACGGGACAACGAGTAGGAATAGTAAAAAACAAGCGCGCTGACAAATTATACCGTGAAGCCATAGTTTCTGGCGTGGAGCACGGCCAGGAAAAGTGAGTCGGACGAGAATTAAAAGGACTCGACGGAAACGAGGAAAGTGGAAACCACAAAGCTGGGACTGGGGTTGGGGTTGGGACTGGGACTGGGGCTGGGGCTGGGTTCGTTGAGCTCACCGAATTGGGCTTTAATTAGAGACATTCTAATTCGAAGCTAGGCTAGGAAACAAAACGAGAATGGGACAACCGACGACGACCTTTCTTGAGTCACCAAAGTACAACTGCCCTTAGTCAGTCTCTTACTCCTTAAAAGCCAATGGCGATGGTTATTCAATTATATAACCTTCTCTATCTCCTACACGAAATCTCTCACGTAGTTTACACGGAATTATGGTTATCCTAAACTCACTTATATTCTCGGTTTTCCATGTTACTTTATACTAAGGTTGATATCTTATACATCCATGGTAGTTCGCATTAATAATGTTGACCGTAAAAAGGGAAGGATAAATACTTCTCTCGTGATTTTAATCAACTTCGATGAAATAAAATGAAAATATTTTTACAAAACTTAATCTTTTAACGATCGTTCGAGAAAATTTTCAAAATTGTTAATATACATCGGAGAGAACGAGAAATATAATAATTTCTTTCTTTAAGAGTTTTAAATAATACACCCTGATGTATAACATTAAATAATAAGAAATAATTTAAAATGAAAACGCGTAAGACTTATAGGAGACAAAAAGTTTCTTTCAAATATTCAAACGAAGGTAGAATAAAACAAAACAAAATAAAAAGAAGAAAAAAGAAAAAGGTAGCAACCACCACCACCACCACCACCACCACCATCACCACCACGTTTGGCCGATAGGCACACGGTAGCTATAAATTTTCCCTTATCTTACGTAGTACATTGTGTCCAGTGTAAAGGCTCGCTTTTGAAAGGAAATTTTTCAAGGAAGGTAAAAAAATATAAGAAAAGAAGGGACTATGTCCATGGTTAACGAAAAAAGGGCTGCTCGTCGTCGTCGAGCTAGTGGGTTCGTCGTCGCGCATTTAAAGCGACAAAAATAAAGGAAGAAGGAACCGTTAAGCCGCGAGTCAGCAAGAAGAGAAATTTAAAGGTGAATGGTGAACGTGGAAGGGTGCAAGGATAGAGAAAAGAGAAAAGCTCCATTAAAGAGCTCCTCCTCATAGCACCGTCGTCGTCGTAGTCGTCAGGAAAAGAAGAAGGAAGGAAAATGTAAGGGAGCAAGCAAACCGAAAGCGAAGGGGGATGAGAAAAGGTAGAGAAAGATCGTTTCATAGGATGGAGGAGTAATAGGGTCTGGGCTGTTGCGAGAAAGTTTTCGGTTTGAAAGGATTATGACGAACACCGCGACAACGTTCAAAGGACTGGTTCGTGATAATCGCTGAAGTAATTTTCCGAATATCCCTTTTCTCCACCTTTCCCTTTAACCTTCTTCTTCTTTTTTTTCTCTCTTCTACTCAACGTAGGTATCCCCGAGAAGGTAAGGTTTCCTTAGAATCCGCTGGTATATTGTAAGAATAATTTAAAAACCAGGTTGCTTCGGTGGACAATACATGTGGGAATAAAGATCGCTTGGAATTCAATTAAAAGAATAAGAAAATTGTATGCAAACGAGAATTGTATTATATATATATGTGTGCGAATAGATAGAATAGGTAGATATAAATATAATAAATAGATGTGTTATAAAACAGATGTAGATTAATGTAATATATTTACAGATACTTTTTTACTGTGTGTGCGAATAGGTAGAATAGGGATAGATATAAATATAATAGATAGATGTGTTATAAAACAGATGTAGATTAACGTAATATATTTACAGGTACTTTTTTCCTAATCTCTACAAACTTAAAAAAGATTTTCTAAAGAGAAAGATTACGTAAAGTATAGAAAATTAGAGAGAGAGAGAAAGATGAATCGGATACAATATTAGAAGAGAGAGAGAGAGAGAGAGAGAGAGAGAGAGAGAGAGAGAGAGTCACGAAAGGAATATAAACTTATAAAGTAGACGAGTAAGGTATGCTTACGTAGTATCCAGACATATCTCTACTTTAAAGCGGACGTAAGCATCTTCTCCTCTACTTATTCTTGCACACTTACCTTACCTTACCTTACCTTACCTCTCTTTCTTGCAGTCCGTTTGCATCCTTCCGGACGTCTTCGTCGTCGTCGTACTTAAAGGTTGAAAAGCGCAAACCTCATATCGTACGTCGGCAAATATTCATAAGTTAAATATCGTTTCTCCGCAGGGACGCAAGAGGGGGAAAGGACGACATGGCAAAAGCCTTTTCTCTTCAACGAGAGGAGTCTCGCGATAACACTGCCGAAGTATTACGTTCGACGGATCTCTTCATCCTTCCTCTCTTTCCCCCTTCCCCTCTCTCCCTCACTCCCTCTCTCTGTTTCTCTTTCTTTCCTATTTTCTTATCCATACACAACTCTACATATTCTCATACACGTATATGTACTTCTACGTAGAATATAGTGAATGTTACGCAGAAAATGTCCCGCATAGGTGGGTGTATAAGAGAAACAACTTGAACCCTAGGATATGAGAAATGAGCTTCCTTCGTAAACACTCTAGGGAAAAAGAGTAAAAGAGAAATATATATATATATATATATTTAGAGAGAGGGAGAGAGAGAGAGAGAGAGAAAAAGTATAGTTGCTTTCTCGTGGAACGACATTATTATCGTGAGTTTCGGAGATTGCATCGACCGTGCAAGCAATCTACCGACAACGTGTCGACTAAAGAGGTGAAAAGCTCGCGAGGAAAATACGAACACCGTTGACCAAACGAAAGAACTTCGTCGTTTACCCGACTCCTCAACCACGACTTTAGTTTAGTTCGATGACACTTTTACTAATAACAAACTGCAAGCTCGTGACATTTTTTATTCCGATATTTCTTTTTTTTTATGGATTTCTTTACATTTATTTTTTCTTTTTTTAATCAAGTCGAGTGAAAAGATGTCAAAAATATTGTATTGTACGTTCGTGGAATTGCACGAAAGGTCTTTTTAATCTTTTTCTCGAAGGAAAAGCAAGAAAAAAAAAAACGCATTCGTTGGATTTTACATTTAATTCTAAATTATGTTGTGCACCACACATACACACACATATAAGCGAATAAACTAAAAGCACAGAAGAACATTTTACATTAGATAATAACAGGCATAATCCAGGCTTCACGCTTTTTATCTAGCAGCATAGTTATTAGATTTAATTATTCATTTTCCTATTCGTACCACGTTTGGTAGTGGTACGTATACAAATCCCCAGTAGGTTGTTGGTAAAATGTATAACGAATCAAATCATTTATATATCTCTTTGATATCTCATGCCTGAGTCGACAATTTTAACGTTCTCGACTAAATTCTGGATAAATATAAATATATTATAAATTCGTCAAGCTTATTTTCATTCATAACTCAAATTAATTCCACTGGAAAGTATGGCGGTAAAAAAAAAAAAAAAATGACCGAGTTGAACGTTAAAAAAAAAAACAAAGATAAAAGCTGAAAAACTCGCCAAAATGATTACCCCATTTTTTAATATTATTATTTATTCAAAAACTAACTGGGGAAGACTCCCTTCTTGCGCCTTAGTTCGTTGATTGCGAACGTTAAATCAAGAGAAAAATTTATCTTAGCAAACGAAGAATAGCAGAAGAGAAATAGAAGTTCGCGTAAAAGATAAAGACGGGGGAATGAAGTTGTTCTATCTCTTCTCTTTCTTTCTCTCACTATTACGAGACGAGAGCTTATTTCATGAAATCGGCACGTAAGGACCGAATCGTCCGTGGAAATAAGTTCCAGGCTTCGCGGTCACGCTTGTGAAACTTCAACAAAATGGCTTTGACTTCTAGCAAGAAAAAGAAGGAGGAGGAGGAAGAGAATGATGTGAAAAAAAAGAAAGAGAGAGAGAGAGATAGAAAGTAAAGAAGAGAAAAATAAGTGAACGGGAAAGAAAAGAGGGAAGGAAAGGAAAAAAACAAAAAAAAAAAAAAAA
>NW_014569594.1:423217-512632 GCF_001313835.1 Polistes canadensis
AAAAAAAAAAAAAAATAGGAAAAAGAAATAAAACAAAAAAAGGATAAAGAACGAAGAAGAAGAAAAAAAAAAGGGTCGGTAGGTACTTAGAAAAGAACGCGTTTCTCCCTTGGATCTATTATCCCGTTTTAATTGCATAGCGCTAACCGTAGAAATTCCCAGCTCGACTCTTTTATACTTTTGGCTATTATCATCTGGCATTAAGTACATATTCTTAAGTCCGCTTTTAATCTCTACTTGCCAAGGATCGACCTTTTCCGTTCTCGAAACTTTCACTTCCTTACCACCCACCCTTACCTTCAACAACGACGACGACGACGACGTAATCAAAAGTTCGTTTCGTTCTGCGTGAGACGCTAACGGAAAAAAATATTTTCACGAAGAATAAGTAAATCTCGTTATTTATCGACTGTTTTCACGATTTTTCCACGTTGATGAAAATTTCGACGAATATAATGGAAATTGGATCGATCGAAAATTCCGTATTTAAAAAATTGTGTAATTAAATGACCGAACTTTAGATCTTTCCTTTCTTTTTTATACACCTTTTTTTAAAAATTTAAAACTAAATTTAACGCGTGAATAATAATAATAAATATAGAAAGGATAAGAAGAAGAACTTATAATATATTATCACGATTATCTTTACGATTCATTTCGCGATATCGATTTTGTTTTCTTCCATTAAAAATAAAATGCGAAAAATCCGAGTGAAAAGAATTAGAAAGAAAGAGAGAAAGATAAATTCATCTTGAAAATCCACAGTAATGCACTTCTTATTCCAATTGAACGTGATAAAAATATCTCTATAATAAAACACGTAATTCGATGAACGAAAACACGTTAAATTAATTTCAATCTGTCATTCGTTAAATAATTGTTTAATCTCGATACTCGATCTTCTACACTGTAAACTTTGTTTCAGATGATAGTTGTTGTTACGTAAACATTTCTATAAAGTTTGCTAAACGGTTCCGAGCTTAAAACGGATAGGAGAAGTTTGAAAAGTCTAGTTTTCTATCAGTCATGTTAGCTATATGGTTGTTAACATTAAATTTACAGGGGAAACGGATCGGTCGTGTCAGCCGAACCATTGTCGTACGGATTTTCGATCATCGTGGACAAGGATGTCACCAATCGCCCATCGTCGTTCACCAAGGAACAAAGACGTGGATTCGAATAGCAAAACCAAGCTTCGCTTCGTATCCTCGACCAACCGGAAGAAGGAGGGGTACCACTGCCTGCATTCGACCGAAAGACAATCGACCAACTAAATCCTGGCTTACCAAAACCCGTTCTGCAAGTTCGCGTGATTGAATCAAACTGATTCGAATCGGATCCGGGAACTCGTTTCACAATGACTTTTCTTTTCCTCGATTGGCCTTTTTTTTCCCTCTCTGTCTGTGTGTCCGTCTGTCTGTCTGTCTGTCTGTCTCTCTCTCTCTTTCTCAAAAAGAATTCAAAAACAATTCTTCGATGGGGGTGCATTTAAAGCGAACTTTGTTTGAATCACCGATGCAATTAATTTCCATCGATGCCTTGCCTTTCAATCGTTTTCAAGTTTATCTCCATTTCCGCGATATTTAAACGATCACATCCTGAAATAATAAACGTCGTTTATTCGAGTGAAAAATTGATTTTATTTGCTATTACCGAGAATCAAAGTGCATTTATTATATAATTGTACAAATGTATCGAAACACTTTGAGTTTTCATTAAAATAGATTTTCATTTCTCTACCTCTCTACCTCACCCTTTCTATAACGTATTTTATACATATACATATACCTATCTATCAATAAAAGTATTTAACAAAAATTCTGTTATCAACATTCAAAAGGAAAAGATTAAATACAATCATTTGTCTATTTACTTTACAATTCAATTCTAACCGATGGATGATGTAATAATAGCAACGGAGGATTATATTAACTTGGAATAACGAAAATATATTTCGCGAGATTTATAGAATCAAATCAAATCGTAACAATTTCTCTATTTTTATCATCAATGCTAACTGCACCATTCTTCGTTTGTATATGTGTATGGGTTTTTTTTGTTTCAATAATAAAGAATAGAAAGAAAGAGAGAGTAAATGGTATACATACAAATTTTGTAATAGGATCAAAGTTCGCGATAATAAAAAAGATTAACATCGTGAGTCGAAGAGACGTCACAATTAAAGAGAGAGAGAAATCATCGATAGGAGAACACATGAAATTATCGAAAGGGACAAATCCGTCATCCGATAGAAGATAATCAAATGAATCGTAAACGATTCGAACCCTTTCGCGGCTTCATTTTTTTCTTCATTTTTACGAGTACAAAGGATTTTTGTGGCAAGCAACCGAGAACCTTCTCGGTTGAAATTAAAAATCGTGTTCAACGTTGAAGAACCTTTTCCCCATTAAATCCGATTCTTTCATCAAGGATAATAATTATGGCGCGACAAAACTATTCTTTTTTAATAATTTTGTTTTTCTCCCCCTTACTATACTTCTCCATCTTTTCTTCTTTACCTTGACATTCATTTATATCCCCTGCCCCACCCCCTCCCTTGCGTCTCGGCTTGGTATCCTGATGACTTGGCTGTGAAAAACAAAAAAGTATGAAGAAAACCACGGAGGAAAGGTTTCTTATCGTCGTCCTTGATATCGAACGTATAAAATTCGTAACCTTTTTTTTCTCTCTCGTCTAACCCAAGGAAATAATTAAGCACGATTTTCTATTTTCCAACTAAAGAGTTTTTTCTTCGAACGAATGGAAAATGTATAAACGGGAAACGATAGCGAGGAATGATTTCATTTGGTTAAAAACGTATGAAAAATTTATTTCAATTTAACGTATTTGCTTTCTTATAACGATATAAAAACTCAAAAGTAATAGACATTTAGTACCTACAGCAGTTTACCTTTAATAACGAAAAAAAAGAAAAAAGAAAAAAAAAAGAAAAAAAGTGGAATAGTCAAATAAAATCTTATCTTACGATTTGTGAGATTAAACTGACACTGAGAGTAGTAGAGATTTACTAAAATTTATCCCCTTTGAAAGAAGAAGAAGAAGAAGAAGAAGAACGACGAAGTATTCCAATTTGATCGTGTGCGAAAATAACGTTTCAAATTTACATCCTCTCCCAGAGTAACTAAAAGTAAATCAAAAGTTCTTTTGAGTACCGCGGTGGGGATACGATTCCAATGTCTTTTCGCGTTTCAACATTTTCCTTCTCTTTCGTCTTTGACTTAAAGCCTTTGCCTTGGGAACGATTTTTATAACAAACGAAGAGAAAAAAGAAGAAGAAGTAGAAGAAGAAGAAAAAAATAATATGGAAAGGAGAAAGATAATAGATAGACGTAGGAGAGGAATAAAGGTAGCAAACGAACAATAGAAGACAAGAAGGAGAAGATGGGATAGTTTAAGACGAAAGACGAAGAAGACCTGTAAAATGGAAAAAGGGAAAAGAGGAGTCGCATAACTTGGACATCGCGAAATTGGAGCCACGGAAATACGAGGAACTTCGAATTTCTTCCAAAGTTTGAGCAAGTTATTTTAATACGCGGAGTTATAAAGAGTATTCCGCTGAGAAGAGAACGAGCAAAGGAGAAATAAAGAAGAAGAAGAAGAAGGAGCAGAAAAAAAAAGAAAAAATCAAGAGAAGGAGAGAGGAGAGGGGGATTTTTAAAGAGGGATAAACAAATATGTCAACTTTTACAATCTCCATGATCATTGCTTTTACTTTTTTCTCGTTATCTCTGTAACTCTTTCGATCGAGGATAAACTCGGTTAATTACGTTTTAAATCTTTTCTGGTTTTTTTTTTTTTTATGTTTACTCTATTAAAAATTTGTTAATGCAATTTTCGTTATAAAACAACGCGAGAACACGAGTTTTTGTTTAGAAATTCGAATAAATCTATTACGTGCAATTAATAATACATTATTAACTGATTAATTTAGTCCATTATGTATCAGATTTGTCGTTAATTTAAATTTAAATTCCCATACTATTTTATACAAATCGAATAGATGTCAGTTAACTCGTACTATCGAACGTTTGTCTTCTTTCGAAAATTTTACGACCGCAAACGGCCTATATAGGTAAAACGAATAAAATCTATTCGTTGAGGGAAAAACACTATGCTCTCTCTCTCTCTCTCTTCCTCTCTCTCTCTCTCTCTCTCTCTCTTGGTAATTCGTCCTCGGCAATTTATTACCACAATGGGGAATTACGGAAATGAAAAATGTGTCCCATGCGCAAGAGAGAACATAACCAACCGCAACGACGACGACTATGACGACGACTATGACGACGACTATGACGACGACAACGACGACGAATTTACTCTCTATGACTTGATGATAAAAACGAAGTTCCGAAACGTTGAATGAAATTAATAAAACGGGAGAAAGTAATTTCGCTAAAAGCCGACAACGAGATGAGAAGATAAAAAGACATAATCGAGATGTAATACGAATGTATATGTTCGTAACAAGCTTTAGAATTGAGTGTAGTGGTCTACGATGATCGTCAAATTTTAGTTTGAAAATTACGAAATTTTCTCGATATTAAATGAAATTTTGTATTCTTCTCTAGAAAAAAAAAAATATTGTTAAAGTCGAAATTTGATAAGATCGATTAATTTTTCTTTGATAGAAAATTTGTATTTAGAATAAAACTGATTAAAAAAATAATATTACCAGAAACGTAATATATTCGTGACAAATTTTATCGTCACAAAAAATTCTATAATCCATTAATATTCTTTAACTTTTAACCATCTTACATTAGTTGGATATACCTTTTTTTTCTTTCTTTTCTTTTTTCTTTTTTTTTTTATTGCGAATAGAAATCGAAAAAGAAAACCGGTAGGAATTGCGATGTATTGAGAATAAAAGGATTGAAAACAACTGCTCGAGACGTAGTTGACGCGAGAGAATGGCAAACGCGAAGAGTCTTTCAGTCGAGTGCTTTCGTTTCGTACAAATTGACTCGTACTTTTCGTCTTTTTCTTTAGAAACGTTGGACCACTTCGATGTCGAAATGGAGAAGCGGATCTTCTCTTCTTCGTTCGGGAGAAACAACCTCGAAAAGAAGGAAAAAGAGAAAAAAGTAAGAAGAAGAAAAAGGAAAATGGGCGAAAGTAAAGAAAAGGACTAGAGTTTTTCTGTCTACTACAGACGCGAGTCCTTCTTTAGACGATTTTTTCTTTTTATTTTGTTTTTTTTTGTTCATTCGTTCTCGCGTTAAAAGAATGCGATCGACCGATCCCGGGTTAAACCATCTGTTTCGTGCAAAAGTTACACGCTCGGGGTACGGAAACGAAAATGATTTCCGGTTTTATCTCGACCCAACTATTCCCCGTGTATCGTCAATTGAAACAGGAATATTCGATAAACGGGATTCAAACATACATTGACAAATTTTCGTCAAAACGCAAATGCCCGTACTATGTTTCGTAAGTGGGTAGGTGAAAGCAATGTGCGAGAAACAAGTAGACATTATCGAGTACGCTTAATTGATACCGAAATGAATCGTATGTCTGTATAGTATAGTAGACAGAGATAGTATGGGTAATGAGAGAAAATATACATATATATATATATATATATATATATATATATATATATATAGAACAGGATGCGAAACATCGAACCCGTACGGTAATTAGTTATTCTCATTTCACGAACAGAACGGTAAAATTCATCGGAAATGGTAATATTCTCACCGGTCTCGTTCCTCCTTTTCCTTCCTTCCTACCTTCTTCCGTGTTTAAAATTTGTCAAAGTTTTCGACAAAATACGACTGGACTTCTATACTAATTTCGCTTAGATAGATACGATACTCTCTTCTCTCAAACGAATCTTATTTTCCATCGTTCAAACAAGGATACATACAAAAGTTTTACTTTATACGATTCTACCTGAAACTTCGAAGACAATCTAAAGAAAGGCTTTATTATTAACTAAACTCCATTCGAATGACAAAAGTAAAGAAAGTTTATGGGATTCCGGAAAATTCGGACTTAGTTTCTTTGGCCTCACTTTGGTTTCTTTTCGCTTTGTCGGTTCGTAAAATAAAACGAAAAATAAAATAAAATAAAGAAAGAACACAAGAGAGAAAAAAGAAAAGAGAAAGGAAAAGAAAGAAGCAGTTTAGTTTTTCTCTTTCGTTTCCCACCCCCGCCGCCCACATCCACCTCCCCCGCCTCCCTCCACCCTCTCCCGGCATAGCAGAAGACAAGATTAACTTGCTTTCAGACACCATCAAATATTTATCGACCGAGTCGACGAAGAACCGACCACCCGCCAGCAGAAGCAAAAGCAGAAGCAGCACCAAGCATCACCAGCAACACCATCAAAACCGACTACTACCAACATGAAACTCTCCTCGTCATCGTCGAGAGACTTTGTTTTTGCAAGCAAGCAAGCACCCCGGTTACCGTTCTCCTAGGTGCTTTTTCAACGTTGGAATCATGCGAAGGGATGAGAGAAGTCCAAGGGAAAACTCTGAAGGAAAGGCGGGATATCGCTGCAGGCTTCGGTGGTTTGTAACTTGGAATGATGCATGGGTGGCTATTGGAAGAATGCAAATTGAAAACCAATATCCCTTAGTACCCACCCTTTTTTCCTTCTCACCCCACTCTTAGTACCTACCTACCCTTTCACCAAGACCACCATCGCCTAGAGAGACAAGCTCATCTCACTCTTTCACTCTCTCTCTCTCTTTCTTTCTTTATTTCTTTCTCTCTTTTTCTTTACAAGGAGAAAGAAGAAGTTTCGAGACAGAAGAACTCGATCTCTTTTCTTTACCTTCGGTAAGACGAAAGAGGAATCTCTTACTATTCTTCCTTCCATCCTAACTCTTTCTCTTGATCTTCTTTCTTTTTTCTTTCTTTTAGATTCTTTTTCCCATTCTCCACAACTTCTTCCATCTCTTTTTCTCGAACAAACCCCATATTCCGTGTCCTTTTCAACGTCGCTATCTCTTTCGCTGACGTTGGTTCGATCAAACTTTTCTATCTATCACGAATAAGTACGTTTATATTTTTATACGTAATATCGCGTGTACGTATAGTCGACTGAATGCGAAACACAATACTTTCTCAATTTGACATGATTTCGGTTTTTTTTTAAATATAATACATCAAAAAAGAAAATAACATTTATATAAACTTTATCCGTTCTTTTAATTATTTCTGTTCATTAGAAATGATATTAAAATAGATTTTTGGATTTGCTTCTTGAAATTATGATTTTGGAATGTCAAAAGACAAAAATACAGGGAAAATAACTTTTGCTAAGTTATATTTCAGGAAATGGTAGGAAATCTCTTCTAATGATGGCGAGCGTCCTCGTTTGAGAGGAAATTAGATCGAGTAATTTCCGGAAACTCAAGTAGTGATCCAAATGTGTCTAACGAATGGTGATATCAAAAGGATGAAACACACACACACACACAAACGTACAGGTTTGTAGACACAGACATACGTAAACACTTGGAGTCGTTTAAACGTCAATATAAATAGCATTCGGACTGGTTTGACTATACCCAGACAGTTTAAAAGGATTAAAGTATATTATGTTTAGTCTGTGGTTCCGAGAGAAAATGGCTAATGGTCCAGTGAATTTCCAGATTCTGCTTTAAATTATCCTGTAAATCCCGATCCCATGCGATAAGTGAGAAACCTACACGAATCGTCCTAAATTTGAAACTCTTTTAACAACGACGAGATTCTCATTCGTTCGTTAGCTCTTCACGAGGAAAAAAAAACAAAAATGTTTACTCTCGCAATTAAATGAAAAGAAAAAAAAGAAAAAACATAATCTCAACAACGTGTGGATGAAAAACTTCCGATTAGATTCCTAAAAATATGCTGTGAAAACAAAAAATATCGATTTTCGATTAATTATAAATATACTCGCAATTTTGCTATTGAACGATATGACGAAAAAAAAACAGTAAGAAGAAAATCAATTTTTTAAGAAGCACAACAAAAATACGACATAGATTTTAATTAAAATTTACATTCGCGTAACATTGAATTTCTTAAGAAAAGAACAAAAAGAAATGACCGATTTAGCAGAAAACATTTTACATAATAAGTATGATATAATTCGTGACAGAGAGAGGGTGGTGGTACGGTTGTGAAGGAAAGGGGGTGATTGTGGTGTCGGTAGGGGATAGAAGAGACTGGGAGGGTAGATAACAGTTTGGGCAGAGTCACACATAAACGCTAGAGTCTAGCATACGCGTGCATGTGTGGGCACCCATGAAAGGGGTAATTAATCTAAGCCTATCAAACAGGCGGCAAGCAGCGGGTTCGTTGGCAGAAGTGACAAATTGCCTGGACGTGCTGGCGTCCGGTGGTAGAGTGCAGTCGCAGCACAACTTGGTACAATCGCTTGGCAGATGCAGTTGCCGGTTACTATTGCTTTCCTCCTGCTGGTGGAATATATAAACCATCAGGACTAACCAACCTCTCCCCACATCGAACATCCGTACTTTTGCAACTTCAATCCGCGAACGGAACCAAACGAATCTTCCATTTTTCGATCGGATTCATTTTTCATCACCTATTTTTATTTTTAAAAGGAAACAGTTAGATGAGTGCAACGATACAATAACATTCTCTTTCTCATAAGTATATATAAACATGATAAATGAATTAATAATTATTCGAATATTCGAACGTATTAAACAAACGAAAAACTGATAACGCATACCCCTGGAAGAGGTGTGTGTCTACTTTAAAATGAAATATTTTCAATATGGTGAAAATAATTTGGAGAGAAACAATTATTCGTCCGTTTAATTTCTTTTTCTTTTTCTTTGGTGATTTGTTGGTAAAAAAAGAAAACAATCAGGGAAAGAAAAAAGTTGTAATTTTGTCGAATCGTAATACGTCGTCTTTAAGAACGTCAGCCTGTATATAAGTCCCACTAAAGTACACGCGGCACTCTGTCCTATATAAATTCTAAGAAAATACCTGTTATATATATATGTACAAGTGGAGGAAAAAAAAAGCTAGACGACGCGCCGAGCGGCCGATAAAAAACTTTGTTTGTACACACGACCGTCATAGACCTACATTTATTCGCAAACTCGACACATTGGCCCATATAATTTTTTGGAAAATACGTCGTAAGAAATTGGATTCTTTCTTTATGTTCCACTTAAGGTTTCTCAATGATCATCAACACACACACACACACGTATATTTCCTTTGCTCGTTCTTTATTGTTGCAGATCCGAGTATTATTAAAAAGAGAAAAAAACAGTACATTGAATTTTATTCAAAAAATATTATTTCAAGGATAGATCGCGTAAAAAATATAAGAAACGAAATTATCTCAAATGGTTGAAATTCGTACGGTACGCGATTAAAAATGTCGAAAATACGACGGACAAATCTACTTTAGAAAATTTTTCATTCGGATTAACTCGAATAACATAGGATTACTATACTAACGTAATATTTCAAACGTAACAAATTTTCTCTACGTTTTCAATGAAGTTTAAAATTCAATTTCTTTTTTTTCCTTTTCCTTCTCGTATAATTACTTTGTAAATTATCCGAAGCGAAAAAATTGATACAAAGTTAATCGTTTTGGAATCCATTCTTTAAGGTAAAAATGAAATATATATTTAATCAAATTTAAAAATTACGAAAAAGAATAAAAAAATCGTCGTACCTAATAAATGTACAAAACGGATACTTTAAATCACACCGCTGCTGGTATATTGATATAAATAAAAAAAAAGAAAAGAAATTGAAAAGAAAGAAAATATAGTAAAACGGAATGATGGGAAGCAGATGCGTTTAAGCGTGGCCATTACGATTCATCGGAGATTGCTCGAAGCGAAAGCACTCGAAAAGGGCGATCGTTTGACAGACCGTGTAATCTCCGAATCGAATATTTTCCTCGCTTGTGCTAAGCTTTTGCATAAAACAGATGACTTTTAATTGAAGTCAAAAACGAAAACAAAACCAAAATAATACATGCACCATACATATATGTACATATAAAGAAAAATCAGTAGAGAATGTGTATTCGCGAATTGGACTATATCTCACATACGAGAGGAATATTTTATTTATTTAAATGAAAAAGAAAAAAAAAAATAGAACGCGTAGCACGGTGTGCTGCTACGATATATCGGAGAATCGTAGATATATAGATATTTACTTGATAACTAGCGAACGATAAAGCTCGATGTAATATATTCGAAAGCCGTTGACACAAGAGAGAGAGAGAGAGAGAGAGAGAGAGAGAGAGAGAGAGANAGAGAAAGAGAGAGAGAGAGAGAGAGAGAGAGAGAGAGAGAGAGAGAGAAAGATAAAATCAAAATTAAATATGACAAAAAGTAAATATCATCTATGTGCGTATGTGTATTTATATAATATTATTATGATTCTAACGAGACAAATATTATCTTCGAAATTAGGAAAAAAAGAAATATGTGAAAAAATATATATATATATGTAATGATTTATCGATCTTATATAGTTAAATAAATCTTACTCCGATAAAGAATAAAATAAAACTCGGTCTCTTTCAATATTCTTTCATTCCTTAAACATCTCATACTATTCTCGGAATAGTTGTATATATATATATATATATATATATATATATACTTAAAAGTCTATGCACACTCGTAGTTCGATTCATGTATCGTATCGAGAAATGTAATAAGCAGGATCTCTATAAAATACGTTTGAAGAATCGTCAATCTATCGTTTCGAATAGATCGTAAACAGAATATCTCACGTTTTATCATCGACTACTCGGCGTAAAACGAGCGAGGAAGCGTTCGTTCGTTCATTCGTTCGTTCATTCGTTCATTCCCAACGATTCTGTTTGTCCTCCCGCTCGTCTAGATACGATCGAAGAACATTTCGAGCGTAAAAGTCAGGAAACTAAAGAGTTAGGATGATAGAACGGTACGATTTATAGGCGTGACTCGCCGTTTCCTGTTCGAGAAAAAGAAAGAAAGAAAAAGAAAGAAAGAGAGAGAGAGAGAGAACCATTCTCATCGTTCCAACAAATATGCGAACTTTTCTTTTAACGCGTAACGCGCGAAAGCTTTCGAACAATGCTCGACCAACGACGACAACACCGGAGAAAAGATAACGACCTATTTAAAAAAAAAAAAGAAAAAAAATATGAAAAAAGCTTATCCCTTCTTTCCAAAAGGAACCATTCGTCATGGGAATTTTTTCGAGCGAACATTTTTCACTCAATGATCAACCCTTTCCAAGATTTCTTTTATTATTATTATTATTATTATTATTATTATTATTATTTATCATTATTCTTCTTCTTCTTTCTTTATATTTATGACACTTCCAAATAAAGTCGACAGTTATTTATTCTCTCGAAATTATTGTCGGGAATATTTCATTTACTTAATCTATTGTGATATTGAATATTTTTGTTGTCAAGGTTTTTAGGAATTCAATTCTTGACGTAAGTAATCATTATTTATCGTCGATCAAATGATGGTAATTATTTTCTTTTTTTTTTTTTTTTCATGAGACAGAACGATGTCTTTTATGTCTCGAATTATTTGTTTCGACAGTCAATTATTAAATATCTTAAATAATAACCTTTTACACACACATATTTCAAATGAAAATTATTAAAAATAATCAAACTATATTGTTACAGAGAACAATACAAACTGTAATCTTTTTTTAAATAAGTAAATCTAAATCCAGGGTTATAACGTAGAATCCTAATAAAGGTTTGTTGGATACGCGAAATGAAATTTTTATTGTTAGATCCATTCAACGATCGTAATATTCAATCACATATTTATTTCCGAGAGATATTTTATATGACATCATTTTGGTATCGAAGATCTCAGGAGTATTGTTTGTGGGAGGGAAAGAGAGAGAAAAAAAAATAGAAAGAAAGAAAAGAAAAGAAAAGAAAATAATGTAAATAATGGAATGCAAAGTTAACCGAGATATCAGAGACACACACACAGACACACACACATAGAGAAAAACAGTTACCACGGTGGAAAAGATGGTAATAATATCTTCGTCCCGAATCGAGGCTTAAAAAGTCGAATAAGAATCCTTCCCATGGATAGATAGAAATAGGAAGGAAAAGGACGAGAAATAGGGGTTGAAGAAGGTAAGGGTTGGTGGTGGTGGTGGTGGTGTCGCGAGGCAACCGATGATATCATTGGAGTGCGACACTGGAATAGAAAGCAAGCGCTTGCTTCCGGCTTGGCTCGAGCCATTTCGACTAGAGATTATGCAAATCCAAGAGAGCTCCCCCTTGAGCATGGTCGACACCAGGAAGAACGCAACAACGAAGATAGCTTTGTAGAGTTTCTATAGTGTGCTGCTTCTACTTCTGCTTCTGCTACCACCATTGCTTCTGCTTCTGCTTCTGCTTCTACTTCTGCTTTTGCTACTAACGCGTTCACTTGATATCTTTCTCCGATCTCATAGACAACTTCGAAGGACACTTTGGTCCCGAATTATCCGATAATCCATTTACACGATATGCTATTTCATTTAATTATTTCAAATAGGATATATATTTTTGGTTATATTATATATCAATATGTTATAATATATATTGTGAATTAATTATTCGATTTTATTTTATTTTAATTTTTTTTTGTTAAAACTTAAAAATGAGAAAAATAAATACAGTGTCACATAAATGTACATATTTATTATATAAGATGTAAAAATATGTTTTATGAATTCATATCATAGTTAAATGTTGAAGTAGTTATATTTGATAATGATTTTAGTATATGACCGATCATAGAAATTTGAGGGATCGATAAACCCGAAACCCAGGTTCGATACAGTACTAACTAACGAACTATCGCACGACTACTACTAATTGCAACGGGTTGTTCTGTAGTAACAACAATGTTTCAAGCGCGGTCGTGACCGACGTTTTCGCGTGAGTTTCACGTACACCTAAATGCACGTGCACACACGTCATTTCGATGCCTCTGTATAGAATACATTTCCGGAACGTAGAACCAACCAATATATGACGTGCTTTCGGACTCGATTTATCACTTAACCGTAGTAGCATCGAGACTCCGCGTAACTGCGACAAGGCTAGTTATTCGTAATTACTCGCGTCATGGAGAACCAGCTCGTTTCTCAAAGTAGATAGATGAACGAACGGACGTCGGAGTCGTTCATTAAACTCCTCTTCAACTCTCTTTCCTAGACGTTACTAGAGAGCTTATTTCGTATTATACTAAGTTCAATATTCAACAGTATTTCCCACCGTAAGATTAAACAAGAAAGATTAACAAATAGGATAATTATTATTCCCAAAGTTTTCTTGGCTGCTTTTTTTCTTTTTTTTGTATTAATTTAACGCACTGAAAACGATATTCCAGCAGCTTATTTTGTTACATTATTTTTCACAAATTTCCAAAATAAATAAATTTGCTTTACATTTCTTTTTTTTTACGTATTACGTGGAAGCAGGAAAAAACTGATTTTAATTTCATTTAAATGATATTTGAATATATAATTTTATTTCGTAAAAAGCTTGACTGATAAGTGACTTTACCGGGGCAACTGTTTTTTTTGTTTTGTTTCCCCTCTATAAAAGATCATATAATATAGAAAAAACCCTTTACAATATTTTGTACAAAATTAACAACCCATTGACATACGTTAAATCAATTATATTTCATTTGAATCGTATTTTAATGCACACAACTATCACATCAACAAATTTATATAATATCAGATGTTTCAATTTATACAAAAAATAATCTTAATCATTAATATTTAGAAATATATGTATATAAGAATGATTCGTCAAACGAAATTAATCCTTTTTTCATTTGTTTTTTTTCCTGTTGGAAAAATTCTTTAAAAATATAGAAGAGAATCTTAAGAACAGTTTCGAAAATGGAGCGTTAAACGGTAGCGATCAACGAGAGAAGATAGATCCTATTACCGAGTTTGCATATGGCACACGATCGAGAGAAGAGGGTAGTTTCTCCATCCATCTTCTCGATCGTCTTTACCGCAACCTCCCTTGCCACGTTCTCACGCTACACCCCTTGGGTCCTCTCACCCTTTCATATTCTCTCTCTCTCTCTCTCTCAATCGATGGCACAGTATGCGCAGCACATTGTAATCTATGAGCTTGGTAGCACCGAGCAGTCAGCCGCTGGCAACGATGATATCAAATGCAGTGATCAAACCTCTGCTCGTGCCATAACCCCCAAGCCGTTTCCTAACGACAGTTGCCGCGAAATCATCACCCACGTCATCCTTTAGAAATTTCTATACATTTTTCTAGAAAATCAAATCAATCATTGAAATAATCTCAAGAAATAATACACAGTTTGTCGAAAATATTCGACATACGATTTATACTAATCGGTATTAACGATTAGACAGAAGTATTTTGAATAATAAGACAATCTATACAATTTAGATATATAATTACATTCTTCTTTGTAAATATTATTAATATAAAACAGTAGTAGAGAGAGAGGGAGATGAAAATATCACGACGGGGGTTTCGTTCTATCGATCATCGTTTCTTATCTTCTCCCTCAACTCGTAACCCTTTGGTTTTATATATCATCCATCATCGTAATATTACTCTTTCGTTTCCCATTTTCACGGTTAGTTGAAAAATTCTGACACTTATGTCAGTGAAATATACTTTGACTTTCACGACCGTTTTAATTAATAATAATAATAATAATAATTGTATAATAATATAGGATATATATTTAATATTAATCATTCATTTTTTATTATCGTAACGTAATATGAAAATATATATCATTTGTTTTAAATCCAAATTTTTAAGACACCATTGTTTGACAAAAAAACTTGTGTTTCGAGTTATCGTCTATCAAAGACCCCACCTTCCTATTACTTTAGACGATGGAAGAAGCTTATCTTCTATGCTAGAGCTTATCGGGTTCCAACTATTTCCTTTTTTTTTCCATATCTTCACGAAACCAAAGGGGTTTTGTTTCGACCCAGCCACAGGAAACAGTTCTCCTAGCTAGTCCAATTTTACGAAAGGTGGTACAATCTGTCGGCTTATCCGAACCAACTCGTCTGGCATCATAAAGGAAACATTCGACATTATGGTTATACTACAATACTGTTATCATTGAACGAATTTTTCTACCTTATTTACCCTAAGGGAGTGTTATCCTAAACGCGAAATAATCTTTTTCGTTAACGATCGTAATAATGAAAAGAAAAATGTTTCATTAAAGAAAAAAAAATATCTATAAACGTAACGTAAGTAAGTAAGCATCCAATATATTAATTTTTCATACCCTTTTTTTTGTTAATAGATAACACCATTTGCATATATTTTAACAATAATAAGAAATCTAAACACATCGCGTAAGTAACAGTAACGTAAGTAAACATCTTATATATATATATATTAATTTTAATATCTCCTTTTTAATAGATAAACATTTGCATATAAATTTTAATAATAATAACAAATCTAAACGCGTCAATTTTGATTTGTACCTTGGTTGAAAAAGGTAATAATAATATTTACCATCGACAAATATTACGTGAAAAATCTTTCACATCGAATTCTTTGCCATCCCGCCTTTCGCATTTCTTCTCCTCCTCCTCCTCCTCTTATTCCCTTTTTTTCCTCCCCCCCTTCGCCGTTTTCTTCTTCTTTTTGTCGGCTTTCTTATTCTCGCCTTTCTTCTCTCACAATCCTTTTCCATTCGGATGCCTTCGAACCCAAAAGAAGTCTCGCATCTGTCGATTTCCGCTAGCGCGATACGAGTTACGCTTAAATAACCGGTGAGCCTCCTGGCATTCCCTTTCCTCTACGAAGGAAGAGAATTTCTTCTTTCTCGTTTTTATTTTTTCCCTTCTGAGGGGAAAATAAAAAAAGAAAAAGAAAAAGAAAAAAATAAAGAATCTTATTTCTATCTCATTCTCTTCTCCGCTTCTCTTCCCTATACTTCAAAGACGAAACCCTTTACGATCTCGAAACGTAAAAACCGGAACGGTACGGGGAAAAAAGAATGAAACAAAAAAAATATACTAATGTGATCAAAGATATGCACTATGTGATAAAATCATTCGAAATCTCTCGTAGAAAATAAATAAATATATTTTATCTTTAAGATATAGGGCAAATATCTGTATATGACGTATTTCAACTATATACACCGAATAAATAATATTAATAATAATATAATAAAATAGAAAGAATTAACAAATCGTATATAAGATTAAATGCAATGTTATAACAAATGGTTTCAATGTTATACGAATTTACAATAGAAATGAACTATTCTCGTATATCTTTTCTAATTAAAAATACTTTTCACCATTAATGTATATTCCTATATGTTCATAATAATATTTTAATTGATTTCACAACGTACAGTATAACACACAAACAGCCATATATACTTTGACTCATTTATACGTGACGCATTCCATTACTCATTTCATAAAATTATCTTGAAAATGTCTAAATATAATTAATCTCTAGCAATTCTACAATACACGTACTTCATTTCTTTTTTCTAATCCTACGTTAGAACTACAAAGAATTGGATTTTACGTACACGTTGAATGTATATTCAGTTTATTTTTATTAAAAAAAAAATAGACGAAATTAGAGTGGAGTTTTAATAAACGAAGAGAATTGTTAGATTTTATGAAAAAAGATTGTCACATTTTACTCGAATATATCTGAAACGCGTATTGAATCGATTTCTTCAATATTGACATTCATCGTTCGATGACGTAGTTCGATAACCGGCCAAGTAACACGTGAAAATAGTCAAACTTTATTTGTTGAACGGTAATATTCGAGAGACTGCTAACAAATCCAACGAAAATACCGGTCGGTTCTATATTAATCGAGTTGTGCGGTGCCCTGCAATCGCAGTCATGCTTGTTCTTCCATTACGTTAAACGCATCACGGCAAAATCTCCTACGAGGCATGTTACACGGTTACAAACGTAATCGTATTGGTGTTACCTATCCGTTCGTTTTAATCTGTAACGATCTCACGTCGATGATTGCGAAACTCACTCTCGAATCTCCTTCAACTAAAATATACTCGCCTATATTTCCCCTCGACTTCACTTTCCACCGATATATACCTAACAACACAACAACAACAGCACTGGTTGTACATATTCATGAAAGACTATATACGCCGTTTATTTCGATTTTCTATTCACCGTGTCGTCGCTTGTTTTTTTCTTTTTTTTATTTCTTTTCGTCGTATTTTATTGAAAACGTAAAAACAATTTTGTTAAAGTGACAATTTCTCTTTTTTCATATTTCTCTTGACGAATAATCAACTAAATATTACATTAGATGTATCGTAAAGGAAAAGAAAGAAAAAATGTAATATTAAAAAATGAATAGTGTATAGGGTGTAGATAATCAAAAATATGTTCACTTTTTTCTTTTCTTTTTTGCGTTGAAAGGATAATCATCTTTCTTATGAGTCGCTTCATTGAAATATCTTTTCTTTTTCTTGATTTGGTTAAACCTATGGAAATATTAGCCCAGGAACGTAGTGCAATTAATTCTACAACGTAACGGACTTGACGGCAGATAAAAGCCGTTCTATCTTGTGTATAGAATGAAAATATTGACGAAACCGTGATTAATTAGGTACAGTGTACGCATGGGACGTTGTTAACGTTGGCCAAAAACGATTACTCATATAGCGAAATAATTATTATCGTTATTACAATATAAGAAGCTTATTTAACACACTGACGATAGAAAAAAAAAAGTTTTCTTTCGATAGAAATTAAATATATCTATTACGATCACATAGAAATGATTATTTGGGACGAAAAAAACGTGATCATTTCCAATGAAAAAAGAGATCAAATAGAAGAGGCAGAGTATTCACGCGAAAACGGGAGTAAAAATATGAAGTTTCAACTATAATATACCTTAAGATAAAACCTTTGATAAAGAAAGATTCTAATTTTGTAGACCGAAAATGTAGCTCCTCCGCAAAATTATCCTTTAGTTCTTTTCTCTACGATTACAAGTTAGGGAGAAAGGGAAGCCCCGAATTTACGGTAATTTCAACGTTAAGGATCACAAAGAAAAAGGGGGATGAAAGTTCTTCATCGCGGAACGGGGTAGTAGAGACTCCCTTATTCCGTGGCTGTTACTTTTAATTAGACCCGACTGGTCTATCTTACGGTGGTTAGTGAACACAACACCGACTTACCAGCAATTTTTACTCATTAAACGAGAAAAAGAATCCCATGGGATTTCGTTTACCTTTTACCCTATATTGCAGACAAAAATCTCTAGCTAGTGTCGAGATATTCCAACCCCCTATCTGTTTTTTACTTTTTATATTTTTTATTCGTTGAAAAAAGGAAGTGTTCGGTGTGTACCACCATCCTTTGAGATAATATTTTTGGTATACAGAAAACAAAAAAAGTAATGTGAAAGCAAAACTCACCCTTCGACTGTTGCCATCTTTCGGATTCAGGTCCGAGGCGACTGTTCCAAAAATCGTCGGCTGTAAATGAAAGATAATAATTCAATTTGAATAAAAACGTAACACGAGAGAGAAGGAGAAAACAACGTTGCGTTGACGTTCTTTCTTTTTTCTTTTTTCGTGGACAATTTTTAAAGAATACACGTACAGTGAAAATCAAAGAAATATATTTGTACTCATTCTTAAAAATAATACTTTTGCAATAATAAAATTCTCATCAATAGAAAAGTTGAATAATCCTAAACTATGTTTCTGTGTATAAGAAAATGTGTAAATATTGTATTACAAAATAAAAATATTCATTAGTTTTAAATTGACAACAAGGATGCTGCAGCGAATACTGCTGAAAATTTAGAGTAATTAATGTTAAAGGTGTAAGATAGGAATACAGTAGTCGTCGTTACGTAGAATTGTATTGTAAAAATAATCACTCGAGTGGCTCTTGGGGGACGTGGGGGGAAGTTTGCGAGAAGGGTAGAGGGGTAAATTCGCTTTGTTTATTTTTACGCGTGTAATTTCGCGAATCGTTATACTGCACGGCAACTGGTCATACCGTACAATTAAATTTACCGGTTTGCATTTCGTGTATTTATCTGACATACACGTTAACTTATACTCTTGCACGCACTTGCACACATATACACGTGCGTGCGCTTATTCGTAACGTTTATACGAGTGGAAATATTATGTCTTATCCGTTGCACTTTATTGCTTCGTTCGATTAAATCGACCAAGTCGAATATAATTTCACGGATAACGTGTTACGACGAGCTTAAACTAACATATGAAATGTCGCCACGTGACAAATTCTACGACAACGTATAATAACTTGTGTGTATACCTTCTAACTCGCGTCTATACGACGTTTTAATGTATACGATAGATGATGTATGTGAATAAACGACTACAATTGTATATTTCTAACTCAAGGAAGAAAAAACCTTCACGATTTTCTTCGTAATCATAATCGTTGCCATCGTCATCATCGTACGCTCGCGATGTTTCCCGAGAGACTGACTTCACTGACTGACTGGCTGACTCGATCAAATGGAAAAATTATTTCCGCACAAACTTCCTGCGCACGTTTCGAAAAAAGTCAATCGTAAGATCAGAACTGTGACCATAGATTATTTGAAAGATTTTCTTCTTCTTCTCGTAGGATTCTTCGAGATGAGACAACGATTTAAGTTTTATTTCGTAATTTATCTAAATTCAATTCTTTTACGTTTTTCGTCTCGAAAGTATTATATTTTTATTTTTTTTTTTTTTTTAATATATGATATTTTTTGACAGTCATAATTTTTCAATAATATGGTCAGATTATCTTACACGAAACTTTACGGTTAATTTCATTTCGGTCAACAATATTTGTTATCAATTTTATGGGAAATCGTTCTTCTGACATTCGCATTGATTATTTTTTTTCTACCAATAATCTCAAGCTGTATTAAATCGGATAAAAATTAAACGAGAAAAAGAGATATAAACATGATACCTGGAGAGATAAAAATGTAGGATTACATATCAAAATTATTATTAAACATTATACGTACGTACTGGTTGCATTATTATCATTATAATTAAAATAAATATTATTATTATTATTATTATGATAACAGATTTTATACTGTAAGGTATAAAATAAATACAATCCCTGTTTAAACTCATTAACAAAGAATAAACATAATAACAACAATCGCCACGTATACACGTATAATTTCGTACTCATAATATTTGTACGGTTAAAATAATTAAGATCGGTTGGGAAAACTCGTTAAATAAATTTATGAAAAGAAAAAAAAAGAAAAAAAAAGATCTGGCAATACAATTCCAAAAAAAGAATAAACGAATATACAATTTAACTTTTTAACGAGATACGTAATATATATTTTTTTATTTCTACTAAATTTTGAAAATTATAAAATAAATAATTTGTGATTTAAAATATATAAATTGTTTACGATACGGAAAATCCGAACAAGAGTAAAAAGCTTATAATAAAAAATAAAGAATTAGAACGGTTGTGTGTTTCGTTTTTTCCTTTTATAAATAGTAATTAAAATAACAAATAATTTATTTGAATGTATAAGTTAAAAGAAAAGAAAAAAGAATGATTTTCGTGACGAGGTAATTCGTTGTTCGGTTCACAGGGTTAACGGGTCAAAGTTGATCTAATCGATATTTAGTTTTCTCGAGCGTTGTATCTTCGTCGTCATCGTCGTCGTAGTTGTAGTAGTAGTTGTTGTTGTTGTCACCGTGGTAGTAGCGAGACAGATTACAGGGAGTTTGTGCGCTAGCGATAAATCGACCCCACCACTTGGCCTCTATGATCGATATATGTACATTCTTCGAGTATACAAGGAACGTTTTCCCGGGCAAGATGGTCACGATCATCCAACGTAAGAACCTCCTCTACACGAGCTGTTTGTTTCTTTTGCTATACTCTTTCATCCTAGCTGTCTCTGGGTCGTACGGTAAGTGATATATATTTTATATAAGGACGAGATAGAAAGAAAAGAAAAGAAAAAAAAAAAGGAAAATATGCCGAGGAAAGAATAAATCATTAAAGAACCCTATTGAAATAATTCCGTGTAACGAATTTCTGACCAGGCGTTGAAAAAGAATTAAAAAATAAAAAGAACTCGATCACAGGTGTTTTACTTTATCCGTTGTGGCTGTGGTTTTAATGTATTCCAGAACGGAAAATTTATGGGGAGTTCGGGATTAAAAGAAACGACAACGGCACGCGGATATTTTCGGTCAGCTCGATGATGGCGTTATTTTTTTTCTTTTTTTTTTTTTTTGTTTTTTTCCTCTCTCTCTCTCTCTCTCTTTTTCTTTTTCTCGTTCGTTCGATCTACGTGGTAGAGCTGACCGTTACATCGTAAATTACATTGCTAAGATTCGCCGTAATCTTTCGAAGGTGACATTACGCCTTGGAAGCTTTCGTACGTGACTTTTCAAGGAACACTCGGACTCATTCCATATCAGCTTTACCATATCGCGATCGTAAAATTCAATCTGGGATATATGAATAACATTTGCCCGAAGGTATAAATGTTTTCCAACTTGCCCCCCTAACTAAAAACAGAATAATCTTTTTCATCTACTCTATCGAAAATTATCGATTTTAATCAAGGCACACTTGTTTCAATCGTAAATATACTAAAACGCACATTATTACGATATTACTATACTGTTCGTATAAATTAAACCGAATAAAAAGAAAATATTGTATTACTTGTTATACTAATAACATCGAATTACTTGTATATTCCACGCACCACACATCGAATATGAATTATACGGATAATAAATAAATTAAACTGGCCCTGTGTGTACAAAACCGATCCCACTCGTTTACCACCATTTACCTTACGTGTTCGGAAAATCCTGTTTTATATATATATATATAAAACAGGATTTTCCGAACACGTAAGGTAAATGGTGGTAAACGAGTGGGATCGGTTTTGTACACACAGGGCCAGTTTAATTTATTTATTATCCGTATAATTCATATTCGATGTGTGGTGCGTGGAATATACAAGTAATTCGATGTTATTAGTATAACAAGTAATACAATATTTTCTTTTTATTCGGTTTAATTTATACGAACAGTATAGTAATATCGTAATAATGTGCGTTTTAGTATATTTACGATTGAAACAAGTGTGCCTTGATTAAAATCGATAATTTTCGATAGAGTAGATGAAAAAGATTATTCTGTTTTTAGTTAGGGGGGCAAGTTGGAAAACATTTATACCTTCGGGCAAATGTTATTCATATATCCCAGATTGAATTTTACGATCGCGATATGGTAAAGCTGATATGGAATGAGTCCGAGTGTTCCTTGAAAAGTCACGTACGAAAGCTTCCAAGGCGTAATGTCACCTTCGAAAGATTACGGCGAATCTTAGCAATGTAATTTACGATGTAACGGTCAGCTCTACCACGTAGATCGAACGAACGAGAAAAAGAAAAAGAGAGAGAGAGAGAGAGAGGAAAAAAACAAAAAAAAAAAAAAAAAAAAAANAAAAAAAAAAAGAAAGAAAAAAGAAGGAACAAAATATAATACCCCCCCCACCGTTTTTGTTTTATATCTAAAATCGATATTTCCTACGGTACGTTATATTATAGCTAAACGCATACGGGGATTTTCATTCGATTATTTTCATTGAAAGATTCAAAACCGTATTGCGCGAAATGATTGGAACGATAAAATTTTTTCTATCAAAATTGATTGACGGATATAACAAAATGATTAGCTATTCGATAATCGATCAATTTGACTTCTTTCTTCGATATTCAAACGATATTCGCTAATTCGACAAATAATACCGACGATTTGTATTATTCACGAGCACTGTACGATGGCCAGTTGAAATTTGAAATCTCCTAATTTTAAGAATAGAAAATAATTGCTGATATATTATTAATCCAACCTTTCCATTATAAATGACTATAATAGACTAATGGTATATAGGTACGTCGACGATCCAACTTCTTGAATAGTTAATTTCGCATGACCGGAATAATTAAGTAACGTTCTTATCGTACGACATACTAAAATATACCCGTGAAAATCCTGATTTTCTTCTATCGGGGAATGCAGCGATTTTCCTTAATCGTGATGCATGTTACAGGATCAACATTATTAAGTGTTGGGAAAGATATTAATAGGTATACCTGGCCCTACCAATTTTCTCCACTTTTAACACCGTGACATTACAATTAAATCTTCATTTACGCAAAGTACGGTACTATCATTAACAACAAGTGTTATCATACAAGAAAATATCTTACTTAGGTAGTTATAGTTTGTACGCTTTCGAACAGGAAACAACACCATCTCCCGTGGCCATCCCCTTTTCCAGTACCATCACACCCTACCCCACCCCATAACTTTTCCTCACCCAACCTCGTTACTAGTTTATTTGAATCATCTTCATTGTTGTTTTCATCAAAATTAAATTGTTCACTATGATTTGCCATTAACTTTGTCGATATTGACGAATTTTTCTAACTAAACGTAATCGATTCGTAAATTTTTAAATAATTATTCAATGTTCGTTTCTCACAATCGTTGGCATTGTTATTACGTATATTCGATAAATCTATTGACAACAAATTTTATTCGATTATCGGTTAAAAATTCATTTTTCAAACGCCTCATCCTGTATCCATCTTTTCAACTATTAAAACTCTGACGTAATCCTGACGTAACCCAGACAAAATAATAAAACGAGGATAAAATAATAAAATGATTCGAATGTGAGTGATAAAAGTATAATGAATTATATATAAAAAAAAAAAGAGAAAAAAAAAAGAGAAACAGGATTAAGCAGTTGGATATCGAATATAGAGGGTGAAATGTAATTGGTACGAGTTGGTAGGTACGTGGTCCTCTCGTAATAGTTACCACGCTTTTATCTATTCAATTACGGCTCGTGCTTCGGTGACAATTAAATATCGCTAAACTGCCACTCTACTCTCTCTCTCTCTCCCTCTCTCTTTCTCTTTGACCAACAACCAACCTTGTAACGATTGCGATCGCCATAGTCGCGGACAGAGATTCCAAACGAGAATAGCCGGTCGATGGGGAAGCTCCCAGGCAAATCGTTTCGACGGACATTTACGAGCTAACACATGATTTCGTGCACGTACGTAAATGCAACTACGACGACGACGACGACGACGATGGTTGCACCTTCCAACCAACCATCCAACAACGCCAACAACCAACGACAACACTAAACAACGACTGAAGCTAACTACGTAAGCACGTGTACCGCAAAATACGTTCGTGTTGTTCTCATCGACTAGACACGAACGATGACTCGACGATTTACGAAATGCGTAACGAATAGTAGGTACTCTTCGGAAACAAGGATAGATAGAGAGAGAGACAGAGATGCATTGATCTACAAGATAATACTTGAAACTGTGATAATATGCAATTATATCTGGCAGGTGCATGTATCTACGTAAACAAAAAAATAAGAAAACAATTACAACGTATTGTGTGTCGAATGATATTTGTTGTTTTCTATACAATTATTTTCATCCAAAAGTAATTATTTATGTATTGATTGTTTTAACAAAATTTATCTCCTTATTATGAAAATATATAAGTATAATATAGAAGATATTTTCTATTTTTTATTCACTTTTGTATATAACTTTTAACGTCTGACGAAATCGGTACACGTGGTTTTGAGATGACATCTTCACATAAACATCACGACAGGAAACGTGTTAATAAAGAGCGCAACGTAACAGCTTATATCAATTACAAAGAATTACTCTTTAAAGAAAAAAAAAAGAGAGAATTTTCTCAAGGATAATTACAAATTATAGAATAATTGCAGTACATTTAATCCATTTACGATCTTTTAAACGAGCATCGAAGCGAATATTTGAAAGTCGGGCAATCCTGTCCTGGCAATGAAATTTTCCGAATTTCCTCTTGGATACTAACGAAGAAATTCGGATTGAATTTTCCGTTTGACGAGTAAATTCAGCGTAAGTTTTAATCTTGTAGACTTGGTAGAACGCGATCGTACGACACATGATCCATTAAGTGGCTCCCTTTGATAGGGATATACTGCAAGTAGAACGCGCACGTAACGCTCGTAAATCTTCTCCCTTGGTCCCTTTTTATTTTTTTTTTTATTTTTCTATCTATCTCTTTCGCTCTTTAACTATTTCTATCTCATTCTATACTCAGTACTCTTCACTGAATTATTCCACGCTCTCTTTGCTCTCTACGAAAGCACGCAATTAATCGGCCTTCCTTTCCCTCGACAATCTTCCGTACCCACCCCCACCCCCACCCACAGCCCACTTCTTCCTTCTACCCTACTATATCCTACTTACCACCCACCCAGCCCTGCTCCGCTTATTTGAAAACGACACCTTTGATGCTTAACTTTTTCTTTTTTTCCTTTTTTTTTTATTTATTTACAGATTATTCTACGTCCGAGGTGTTCGACGCCGGCGAATTCGCAGGAGACAACGAATATTTATCGAATCACCGACGAAACTTATTAAAGAGGAATTATGTTTCAAGGTTTTGTATTTATTTCGTTAATATATATAGTTCTTTTCCTTTTTCTTTTTCTTATTATTTTTGCTCCATTGGAACGTACATTTTCTTTCCTTTCTTTATTCTTGGTTTATTCAATCTTATTTCAATAATTTCAATTTGATTTTTCTCTTCGTTATCGTTCCAATCAAAGGGGGTGGGTTTATCTTTAACAAAGTTTTTACTTTTCTCGCGAAAAGTTGTTCGTGTTTTTCTTTCTCTTTTTCTTTTTTAGTAATACGCGAATAACTATAAAATTGAATTGGTAAGTGTTGGACGAAAAGAAAATAATATAAAATTGTATATAAAACGTGTATTATTGAAATTGTAACGCAGGAGTAAGTCAAGGTCGACGTTGGAAGAAAATTCAGCAGGAGAGGAGGATGAGGAAGAGGAGGAGACCGAGAAAACGAATCAAAAGATACAAAGAAAATGGAAGTCCCAGAGAAAAAGAAAATTCAAGAGATTCGCAGTTCCTGAAAGCATCGGGAAGAACGCGGCTACCAGTACCATCAATAGCACGGAAGACTTCTTCAATGCGGTAAAGTCAGAAAAGTGCATTTGTCCGTGAAAATGTCCAAGTAAAAGAGAGAAAAGATAAAAATCGAAAGGGATACCTTCGAATTCGTTTTCTTCGACTTCGAGAATTCGAGCTTATTTTCTTTTTTTTCTTTTTTTTCTTCTTCTCCTTCTTCTTTTGCTGCTGCTACAAAACTTTCGTTTCTCGAATAAGTGTAACAAAAAAAAAATATATATAGCTATATATAAATTGATCGAATTGTCGTACTATCCAATTTCAGACAAATAACACGTCTACGAAAGCAGCTACCAACGAAGCTGGAGGAGAGTCTTTGAAAATAACAAATTCAAGAAACGAACGGAACAATAGTTTGACAAATGTAATGAATCTTAAGCAGGAAAATAAGACATCGGAGAAAAGGGAAGAACAGAGTCCTGAAATTTTAGGATTTCGTCGTATGGCACCGTTGGCGTCCGTAAACTTCGGTCGAAAAATTCGTGGAAAATCTTTGAAAAGAAAAATCTTGACGAAACATCTTCCCGAAGTGGACTTTACTATAGCCGAGAAGAAGATTTTGAAGGATCTTTTACATCAAATTGATCATCACATGAGTCGTTCGAAAAAAATAAAACAAAATCGGATGAAAGAAGAAGAAAAAGAAGAAAAAGAAGGAGACGTTCCTTTTTCAGAGGAAGATAAAGATAAGGAAAATGAGAACGAGGAGTCGAAAAAAGAATACGAAACTGACGTGAAAAATCTTGGAACTGTGAAGGAAGATGAGGTGAAAAAAATAGATGAAAAGGAAGGAAGAAATAATAAAGAGGAGGAAAAGGAGAATGTAATAAACGATGAGGATTTTGAAAAATCCGAGGAAAATAATTCAAATACGTCGATCGTGTCGTCCTCTTTGGATACAGAATTATTTGAAATAATTCCCGACGTGTTTTTACCTAAGGAAAACAACGGCATCATCGAAGGTACAATTTTTCCGTGGAAAGCGCTTACATCGAAAAAATATACGAAGGAAGTTTCGATGCAGGAAGGACCTCATAAGAAACAAACCACTAAGGAAACCAAATCCAAACTGAGTTTCCTTTATGTGACCGATCCTAACACCAAACCGAAAAGTAAGGAAAAGTTAGATAATCCTTTAGAGGTATACGACTCGAAGATGTTATCGAAAAATCGCGAAAAAGATAATAAAATCGTACCTTACGAATCGATCGAACAAAATGTATTTGACAATAATGACATCGATTTGAATAATACGATCTATGGTATGCTCGATACTAATCCTCCCCGATATTTAACTAAGATTTTACATTTGGATTTATTTTAAATTTATAATACGTTAATAGAAAAATTTCTCTTTAAAATATCTCATTACATTTGTTACCAATAAAGTATAGAATATCAACAAAAAAGGAAAAAAAAAAAAAAAATAAAGAACTCTTTATCTCTCTATTTTCACACTCTTTATAAGCACTTTTATTTTCCAATAAATAAAAGTAGATAAAGTTATTGATCGTCGAATAATGAAAAATAAATATTTTAAAACGTTTCATTTTGTATAATCCTGATTGTTATTCTCTTTAGTAAAAAAAAAAAACTCGGCTAATACTCTGTGATTTTTTCCATAAAGATTTTACATTTGAATTTATCTCGAAAATTTTTATAATAGAGAACAATTCTTTAATATTTCTGATTAAATATTTGTTATACGAATAAAAATATATCGAACATCAAGAAAATTTTAATTTCCTACTTTATAAGAGCTCATTTATTTTTCTCGATAAATAAAAGAGTAGATAATAATGAGATCACCGGATAGCATAATGATAATATTATAAAACATTTAATTGTGTATATAATCCTCGTAATAATTTGTAACTTGTTATCGTAACATCCATATCTCGTTTCCTATCGCAACTCGTTTGTACATCGAAAAATCTCTCCTTCGTTTTCCTTTTTTCTTTCTTCTTTTTTTCTTTTCTTTTTCCTTCTCTATCGTCGACTTAGTCTACGCGATAGAGATGGTACTTCTTGTAGTCGTAGCTTGGTTCAACGAGGAGACATAAAAGCGAAAGATCTTCTCGGGTAAAAGCACGCCGAGGAATAAAACTTTGCTCTGGCTAGGATAAGCCGCGAAAAGGATCGTTCCTATGGTCGGAATCCTTTGAGACAGCGATAAATCCACACGTAATACAAAAAAAGTCATTGAGATCTAGCCAAAAGACACGATAAATCGTAAATTAAGTCTTATTATTATCATCATTATTATTATTATTATTTCGGAAATATATATATATATTTTTTGGAATGTATTCGAAAACGAGACGAATAGAATCAATTTGTATGACGGGGAAAGAAAATAAACGTGTATATATATGTATGTAATAAAAGAAAATACAATCTCGATAGGTCACGTAAAATATACCACAGGAAATTCACCTATCAGAACTCGAACAGATTCTAAGGTGCAATCTCGAATGCGAAGAGTCGGAATTTCTCCACGTAAAATGGTTTTCGCGGAAAAGAGTCGTAAAAGATTGTCGTTTCCTTCTTCAAATCACCCTATTTCTTTCAGATATCGTAACAAACCTCCTACCACCCTACCTCTCTACCACCCTTCTCCTTCCTTCTGTCGTTTTCGAGTAATACCCCGTTACAAATTTATGCTGTCACTCTCCTTTGGGATTCCTTCATATTTCTTATCGATTCGAATTTATTTACGATCATGGTTATCAAATTTTTTTTAACTCAATTGCATACGATGCGATTCGCGTATATATATATACCTAATTCATAATCTATTAAAATGATCGTCATATTGGATTAACTTCATTTTTGTTTTTTTTTTCGTTTGATAAATTTAAATTTATTTGAAATAAATCTGGCGATAAAAATAATCGAATATTTTTTATCGGTTCACAGAGAAATGACATAGACAAACGATTTTTTTTTTTCCTACCGTAGGAAAATAACTCTCGCGTTGGGAAGAAAAATAAAAAGCGCGCAAATCGATTTAGAATATTTCTAATGGAAGATAAAACAGAGTAATGAAACTAAACGAATTTCGACAAAGAAATAATATTTATACGGTTTTTCAATTATTTTCGTATATCAGTGTTAACAAAATAATGTTTTTTCAAATATGTACAGATAGATTAAATATTATTTTATCATGTGCGTGATGAAAATTCAATTAGAATTAACAAGGGAAAATTGTTCTTGATGATTCATGAAAATCTAAACTATCCTAAAATAACAAAGTTTTTCAAGGGATAAAAATATTGTAAAATGAATATTATTGTTTCTTGAATAAAACGATATAAAAATTTCTTCATTGTTCGTACAAATACACAGAAACGGATCGTTAACTTAAAGAGTTCTGAATTAACACTGTTTATAAACCTACATAATTAATCCAAGTTGGGTTTAATTGCGATCACTATTTAACCATTTCATGGAAAACTTTTTTTTTATTCTTTTCTTAAACTTTTAATTAAAATCATTAAGAGAAAATCATCAAAAAATTCAATAGAATGTTTCAGAACAAAATAATAAAATATTCTTTAGATGTAAAAACACAGCGTTTAATTAGAGGCTTGATTCTTTCTCTCTCACAAAGAGAGATTTAAAAGAATATCATAAAACGTTTGTTTACCGACACAACGAATTCTAAATCGCGTTATAATTTATAAATTATATTTGTACTTTTGTTTCCGCAGTTAAGTGAAATTACGAGAGATTTGCGTAATAAATAATATTATTTTCTTTTGGTGAAAATATTTCCGTCCGAATCTTTTTATCTTTATCTCTCTTTCCCGTATGTGCGACGGTAAATACCTAGAATGGTACGAAAGGGAATGTAAAATAGAGATAAAGGGAGAAAGGAAGAAAGGTAATTAAAGAAGAAAATAGGGAAAGGAGGAGAGAAACACTATGAAAAAGAATTTTATCTGGTGTCGTGCAATTTCCTGGCCATTGTACAAAAGCTTTGTTCTTGTCTCTTCACAAATATGTATACCCGTTATATGAAGACACATAACTGTATATGCTACTGTATTACTACTACTACCACCACCATCACCACCACCACCACCTCCGCCCCTGGCGAGCACGATAATAATTATGTCCTACTGGTGCATCTAGCAATGTCTTGTCTTGTAATTACATCCGACAAACGATCGGACCCCATAACGTACGTCCCATAATGTCACGTCATTACACTATTATGGTAATGTTCAAGACACAAGGTAGGTATAACCTTATGACACATTTGTCCCAGATGTTTCCAATCTAACCGAAGATGGGTAGACCTTCTTTGGCCATTGTACGAACCCTTCAAAGATTTTACATTAACTTATGTTCGAAATTCTTACCATTGAAAGACAACATTTAGTACGAAGAAGAAATAAAATAAAATAGTCGAGTATTTCTATAAAAATTGTTTAAGCAGATGAATATTACATAGGATTGTTTTAACATATTTGATCATAACTTTAGGGATAATCATATGATTATATGAAATTCGTATTTTATTATTTTGTAATAACACACTCTTATATGTTATACATATATATACAATATATAATAATTATTGTTATTATTTTATAATAACAAAAACTGCGCTTAGTATACCGAATAATCTTGTTAACATATAATCGCGTTAACTATTCATTGATATATAATTTTTTTTTTCTTTTGGATGAATAATAATCTACAGATAATAATCCCATAGAAACTATGTTAATGAAGTGAGTATTGTAAATGGACATTTGAGTCTTGCGAAAATTCAATTTACCGAGAGAACGACCGAGGGAATAATCGTTCGTTCAATCGATTGATCGATCGTAACTTATCGTTAAACCGTAACGCACATCACTGATCGATTATTTCGTGCACATTCGTTATAGCAAATGGTTGGACGTTTGGTTGGTTTCGGAGGAACACGATAGGACAATGAAATTCTATTGAGTCCACGTACCCGATTGAATATCTCGAGAGTATGCTTATCGTTGCAAGCACGTTTATGCTAACAGCATTCGTTAATACACGGGTGGGTCTTCTTTCTCTCTTCCTCTTTCTCCTTTTTCCAATTTTCGTTTCTCAATTGTTCCCTTGATGAAAAGAAAAAAAAAGAAAAAAAAAGAAAAAAAAAAGGGAAACCTCCAACTAAGCCAATGGGGAATAATAGAAAGAAGTGTGGGGGTAAGAAAGGGATAAATGAAGTGCGGATTGCACGTTGGGGAACTAGTGGTTTGCTCTGAGAAAGAAGAAGAAGAAGAAGAAGAAGACACGATTAACGTGAAAAGGATTACTACTGACTTCGTAAAAACTACTTCGATATTTTTCTCTCATGTCTAACATAAGCAATATCGATTAATACTACCGTGGACCATCTTGTGATTTATCTTACCTTTTCAATTGTAAGAAACAAAACGACAATTTCAAAACTGACTTTATTCTCTCGTATAGATTTATCATTATTATTTTTATATCTCTTAACCTCTATAGAAGGGTTTTCAATCCCATGCAATTTGTTTCGTTACGATATTAAATGATAAAAACGAAGAGAAAGAAAGAGAGAAAGAAAAATATAAAACGTTGGATAAATTATTAATTCATTTTAATATCGTTGAGAGTTTTGACGTGTATTACGATAAAATATAAAAAGGATATTAATAAAATTGATTAATCACGTATGACCCAATATGACAATAATCAACGTGTTAATACACCTCATTAACTTACCCACAAAACGTATCCTACGAAGCAAGTAATCAACGCTATAATAATTCCATAAATAACAGGAAGAGTTTCCTGATTGTATTCCGATCGTTCCGTTGTGTCGTCCATCGTCGATGTAAAAAGAAAACAAACAAAAAAATCCTCCCCCCCCGTTCTTCCAAAAGAAACAGAAACCACTTATCACTGTTATTTCGAGTCATTCGTAGAAATTTTTCGTTTCGGCCAATCCTTTTTGTTTACGAATTTTCCATCGAATCGCGTTGAAAAGTACTCGTTGAATTCGAATAACTCTCTCGATAAACTTTCAAAAGAATATTTCGATATGTGTGTGTGTGTGTGTAAAGATAAAAAAAAAAAAAGAAAAAAAATAAATAAAAACGAACGGATTGATTTGGTAACATGTAAATATAGTTTCAACAAAAGAACACCAACGAACGAAAAAATTCGATAAATCTGTTTTTTTTTCGTTGAATGACGGCTCTATCTTCTTTGTCCAAAGACTCAACGTTTGCGAATCTCTTCCGACCGAAAAAAAAAAAANAAAAAATCGTTTGTCTATGTCATTTCTCTGTGAACCGATAAAAAATATTCGATTATTTTTATCGCCAGATTTATTTCAAATAAATTTAAATTTATTTGAAATAAATCTGGCGATAAAAATAATCGAATATTTTTTATCGGTTCACAGAGAAATGACATAGACAAACGATTTTTTTTTTTCCTACCGTAGGAAAATAACTCTCGCGTTGGGAAGAAAAATAAAAAGCGCGCAAATCGATTTAGAATATTTCTAATGGAAGATAAAACAGAGTAATGAAACTAAACGAATTTCGACAAAGAAATAATATTTATACGGTTTTTCAATTATTTTCGTATATCAGTGTTAACAAAATAATGTTTTTTCAAATATGTACAGATAGATTAAATATTATTTTATCATGTGCGTGATGAAAATTCAATTAGAATTAACAAGGGAAAATTGTTCTTGATGATTCATGAAAATCTAAACTATCCTAAAATAACAAAGTTTTTCAAGGGATAAAAATATTGTAAAATGAATATTATTGTTTCTTGAATAAAACGATATAAAAATTTCTTCATTGTTCGTACAAATACACAGAAACGGATCGTTAACTTAAAGAGTTCTGAATTAACACTGTTTATAAACCTACATAATTAATCCAAGTTGGGTTTAATTGCGATCACTATTTAACCATTTCATGGAAAACTTTTTTTTTATTCTTTTCTTAAACTTTTAATTAAAATCATTAAGAGAAAATCATCAAAAAATTCAATAGAATGTTTCAGAACAAAATAATAAAATATTCTTTAGATGTAAAAACACAGCGTTTAATTAGAGGCTTGATTCTTTCTCTCTCACAAAGAGAGATTTAAAAGAATATCATAAAACGTTTGTTTACCGACACAACGAATTCTAAATCGCGTTATAATTTATAAATTATATTTGTACTTTTGTTTCCGCAGTTAAGTGAAATTACGAGAGATTTGCGTAATAAATAATATTATTTTCTTTTGGTGAAAATATTTCCGTCCGAATCTTTTTATCTTTATCTCTCTTTCCCGTATGTGCGACGGTAAATACCTAGAATGGTACGAAAGGGAATGTAAAATAGAGATAAAGGGAGAAAGGAAGAAAGGTAATTAAAGAAGAAAATAGGGAAAGGAGGAGAGAAACACTATGAAAAAGAATTTTATCTGGTGTCGTGCAATTTCCTGGCCATTGTACAAAAGCTTTGTTCTTGTCTCTTCACAAATATGTATACCCGTTATATGAAGACACATAACTGTATATGCTACTGTATTACTACTACTACCACCACCATCACCACCACCACCACCTCCGCCCCTGGCGAGCACGATAATAATTATGTCCTACTGGTGCATCTAGCAATGTCTTGTCTTGTAATTACATCCGACAAACGATCGGACCCCATAACGTACGTCCCATAATGTCACGTCATTACACTATTATGGTAATGTTCAAGACACAAGGTAGGTATAACCTTATGACACATTTGTCCCAGATGTTTCCAATCTAACCGAAGATGGGTAGACCTTCTTTGGCCATTGTACGAACCCTTCAAAGATTTTACATTAACTTATGTTCGAAATTCTTACCATTGAAAGACAACATTTAGTACGAAGAAGAAATAAAATAAAATAGTCGAGTATTTCTATAAAAATTGTTTAAGCAGATGAATATTACATAGGATTGTTTTAACATATTTGATCATAACTTTAGGGATAATCATATGATTATATGAAATTCGTATTTTATTATTTTGTAATAACACACTCTTATATGTTATACATATATATACAATATATAATAATTATTGTTATTATTTTATAATAACAAAAACTGCGCTTAGTATACCGAATAATCTTGTTAACATATAATCGCGTTAACTATTCATTGATATATAATTTTTTTTTTCTTTTGGATGAATAATAATCTACAGATAATAATCCCATAGAAACTATGTTAATGAAGTGAGTATTGTAAATGGACATTTGAGTCTTGCGAAAATTCAATTTACCGAGAGAACGACCGAGGGAATAATCGTTCGTTCAATCGATTGATCGATCGTAACTTATCGTTAAACCGTAACGCACATCACTGATCGATTATTTCGTGCACATTCGTTATAGCAAATGGTTGGACGTTTGGTTGGTTTCGGAGGAACACGATAGGACAATGAAATTCTATTGAGTCCACGTACCCGATTGAATATCTCGAGAGTATGCTTATCGTTGCAAGCACGTTTATGCTAACAGCATTCGTTAATACACGGGTGGGTCTTCTTTCTCTCTTCCTCTTTCTCCTTTTTCCAATTTTCGTTTCTCAATTGTTCCCTTGATGAAAAGAAAAAAAAAGAAAAAAAAAGAAAAAAAAAAGGGAAACCTCCAACTAAGCCAATGGGGAATAATAGAAAGAAGTGTGGGGGTAAGAAAGGGATAAATGAAGTGCGGATTGCACGTTGGGGAACTAGTGGTTTGCTCTGAGAAAGAAGAAGAAGAAGAAGAAGAAGACACGATTAACGTGAAAAGGATTACTACTGACTTCGTAAAAACTACTTCGATATTTTTCTCTCATGTCTAACATAAGCAATATCGATTAATACTACCGTGGACCATCTTGTGATTTATCTTACCTTTTCAATTGTAAGAAACAAAACGACAATTTCAAAACTGACTTTATTCTCTCGTATAGATTTATCATTATTATTTTTATATCTCTTAACCTCTATAGAAGGGTTTTCAATCCCATGCAATTTGTTTCGTTACGATATTAAATGATAAAAACGAAGAGAAAGAAAGAGAGAAAGAAAAATATAAAACGTTGGATAAATTATTAATTCATTTTAATATCGTTGAGAGTTTTGACGTGTATTACGATAAAATATAAAAAGGATATTAATAAAATTGATTAATCACGTATGACCCAATATGACAATAATCAACGTGTTAATACACCTCATTAACTTACCCACAAAACGTATCCTACGAAGCAAGTAATCAACGCTATAATAATTCCATAAATAACAGGAAGAGTTTCCTGATTGTATTCCGATCGTTCCGTTGTGTCGTCCATCGTCGATGTAAAAAGAAAACAAACAAAAAAATCCTCCCCCCCCGTTCTTCCAAAAGAAACAGAAACCACTTATCACTGTTATTTCGAGTCATTCGTAGAAATTTTTCGTTTCGGCCAATCCTTTTTGTTTACGAATTTTCCATCGAATCGCGTTGAAAAGTACTCGTTGAATTCGAATAACTCTCTCGATAAACTTTCAAAAGAATATTTCGATATGTGTGTGTGTGTGTGTAAAGATAAAAAAAAAAAAAGAAAAAAAATAAATAAAAACGAACGGATTGATTTGGTAACATGTAAATATAGTTTCAACAAAAGAACACCAACGAACGAAAAAATTCGATAAATCTGTTTTTTTTTCGTTGAATGACGGCTCTATCTTCTTTGTCCAAAGACTCAACGTTTGCGAATCTCTTCCGACCGAAAAAAAAAAAAAGAAAAAGGAGATTTATGATGGTAACTTATCGAACGATATCCTTCTTCCCCCTACTACCACCCCACCGTTCTTTTTTTTTTTGCAAGATATATTTGAATCATTTATATTTCTAAGAAGCTCAATTTTCTCACTATTTTTCTCGATTCGGTTTTCCACCCCCTATTTCTTTTGGACGCGTTGTAACAATTGATAAAAAATAAAGGAAGAAGATCTGATCGTTCCTCAGAGAGACAGACAGACAGACAGAGAAAGAGAGAATCATCGAAATCGACGATAATCCTTCTCACGGATATTATTTTAAATCGTCTCGTGGTTTCGTCGAGAAAGCTCGTTTCGAAAATGTTCGAAGAAAAGAACGAAACATTAATCAATCGCATCCCCCAACGTTGAACTCTATCTCGTAAAATTCTTAACGAAAAATCAACTATAACGAAATTTAAGTTATCTCGTATTTTGAAGACAATGGTCAACGTTTCGAATAAAATAATTATCCCGAGGCTGATCAAAAGATCGTTGTTCTTTGCCCTTTCGATTAAATCGAGATATATCGATAAAATAAAATAAACGAAACGAACAACAAGAAGATAAATAAGAAGTAAGAAATAAGAGAATTGTTGGTTCTTCTTCAACGGTATACCGACGGTCACTGAATTTGTAATTTTGCTCAACGTTTCTTGCTTTTCTCTTTCTCTTACTCTCTCTTTCTTTCTTTACCCCTACTTTCATTCTATCTATCTTTCTCTTCTACGTACTACTACCTATTACTACTGGACTAGTAGTATATCTACGCGTATTAATAGTTCGAGAGACGCGAAAACTAGGTGAACGTTTAACACTCAAAGAAAATAGTAGAGAAGATTTGAAAACGAGTAACCAGACGAGAAGATAATCTTCGTGGAAAATGTTTTAGATATTTTGGTATACGTGTGTTCTGCTATCCTAGATTTACTTGTCAAAAGTCTTTTACCTTAAACTTTGAATAAAAGTTAACAATTATAACGATGCCAACAAATTAATACAGAGTGTAATCGTGATATTAAATTCATTTCATTTGAGAGAAAAATTACGATTTTTCGTTTTTTCGTCAAATATAATTTGGCAGGATGTCCTGAAAGGTGTATTAAATTTATCGAAAATAATGTTAGATTATTCTCTTTCGAATAATAATAGTTAGATTATATTTAAAATGAATATTACAAAAATTTAATCGTTGCACGTAATATTTCATTTGCGTCGATAAGAATAAGAATAATAATAAGAAGAAATAGAAAAAAAAGAGATTTGAGAAAGTACGGGACGGACTTTCGTGTACAAATCGATTTCTACAGTCAATTCGTGTTTCCATCGAGATTACCAATATAGCCTGAGGAAAAAGCAGCAACGACGATCTTCTGCTAGCGACGTCCTAAAGGATTCCCAACCGGAATTGTTTGAAAAGTTTCGAAGTTTTGCTTGTCTAGACTTCCAAAAATATTCCCGATGTTTAATCGAACAGCAATCGTTCGATAGATTCGTTCCCAAAGTTTTTCTTTGTCAGTCTCCTACTCTCCATCCCTTTCTTCCCCTTCTCCTCCTCCTCCACTGCTTTGCCTATCTCGTCTATTCGACTATTTTCATGCTGAATATTTAAAAGTTTAAAAATGAAAGAACTATTCATCGAATACACGCTCGCTTTACGAAGTAAAAACGTAGCGAAACCGATCGATTCGATGCCCTGCACACCCAACACCACCACCCCCTCTCTACCCCCTTCGCTCCGTTCAACCCATTTTTTCCTTTTTTTTTTTGTTTTTAATCTTTTGACTCATCGGTGAATGTAAACCACGACAAATTAATTCGAAAGACCGATACCATACCTACGTACCTACCATACCTGTACCATACGACGACGATTTTGGAAATAATCGAGTCACCGACGGTCGTTTCGTTTCTATCGAAAAAAAATAAATCACGTGTCACGGGCAACTGCAAATCCAATTATAATGAACAATCGATACACATGTCTCATTTAACGATGCGGTCGTTCACAATCATTCTTGATACCAATGCAGAGAAATAGAGAGAAAGAGAAAGAGAGAGAGAGAAGAGAACGTCGATGCTCAAAATTTGACCTCGTAATAATTATTGTCACGTTATAATAAAATAACATTTTGTAATTTTGCTGTATATATATGTGAATACGTAAATTAACTTATAATGAACTTTATATTTTTTCTTTCTCTCTCTCTCTCTGTTAGCTGTAAAATAAATTACCTCATTTTAGTAAAGATCCGTGAAAATTTGTTAGAAAATTATTTGAAACGTCACGACAAGTAGAATATAATGCGAGGATAATAAATGATCCAGGGTGGGGTAGGGTGAAGGATAGAGAAACACGAGGAGGGGGAAACGTACGTACTTTACCGAAACGGTCATCGATAATGATTCAAGCAAGCAAGATAGTTCTTGCGAATTCCCAGACGATGTTCGACGATCGCACGTAAAATGTAATTTGGCTGGTGTCAGGGCCCGGTGTTGCTGTTGCTGCTGCTGCTGTTGCTGCCGTTGCTTCTACAACAACCAGGCGCGTTACAAAATTTAATTGGATTTATCGATCGGTTTTCTGATTCCCATTTCCCGTTGGCCTCACTGCTAAAGCGAAATGGAAGAGTGTGTGAGAGAAAACACCAATGAAGAGCCAGTATGCCATTGCGAACGAACCATGTTGAAAATCTACCAAAGCTCGGCATCCTGTAATTGACGTCGTAAGCTAATCGTCGATTCTCACTCTTCATTTTGTCCTACGTATATATATATGTGTATGTATTAACAATAGTACTCTCGACAACGAAACTATGAAAACCTAGATCAGCTTACGCGTTATCATTTTCCTCCCCATTACCGTAATTCCTGAGCTTCAACGATACATATTTTTCCCACCCCTGGTAATGATCGTTAGTTGTGTTTTTTTTTTTTTCTTTCAATTACACCTATGCACCATTCATTTTTTTATTCAAAGAATATTGTGTTAAATTCGCACGGGATTATTGGATTAATTCATTATCCTTATACGTACTCTTCCCCCTTTTCGTTTTATTATATTTATTTTACGAGCAAAGATCTTATAAATATATCGGACCGTAGATACACAGATACGTTACATAAATATGCAAATGACAAAAAAAATATCGCGAGAAATACGATGTTTCGAACGATATTTTCATTAAAAAAAACGCGCCGAATTTCTATTATCATCCAAATTTGTATCACAATCGTACTGGAGAAGTACATTTTATCAAATTGTTATCGTAGATTTGAAAATTTTCGAAAATGTATGAAAAAGATACGACTAAATTTATACTAGATGATATACTTGATACAGTCGTAAGTTCATACGAACGTATATGACATAGATGCGACTCAAATAGAGAAATAAGAAACGTCAAATCGTCAGATCGTATGTAATGTAGGATGATACTTGAGAGGAAAAGTATAACGTAGTTTTATAGGCCAATCACGTATTGGATCTTGCCAGAGATCTATTACTTTGAAATATACAAAAATTACCATGTATTTTAAATTCAACATAGTAGAAAAAATTCGATGTTAAACAAAGAATACATAAATATATATACAAAATATATGTGAAACACATAATATTAAGTTACATAGATCTCTGTCTTAAGTTGAAAATTTATTTTTATTATCTCATGACGTTTTAATATACAATTTTATTTTATCCAGTATTAAAAAAAAAAAAAAACATATAAATTAAATAAAAAAGCACTATCTACTATACCGACTATTCATTTGAAAGCTCGTGACTTTATTGACAACCAATTGCTACTCAAAGATGACCAGATATATAAAGAAAACTTCTATATCGACTCGGGATAAATTATCATTGTCGATGTAATACCTTTAAAGGGTCGATGTAATACCTTAACAGAGTCGATAATACAGTTTACATACTTATCACTTTGGATTCTACCTTATTCTACCTGCAAGAAATTCTACATTACCGACGGCCGAATTTTTTAATATAAGAAAAATCAGACGATCATCAGAAGTTTATCATGATATTTTGACATAAAAATGTAACAAATTATATATAACAAACGATTAAAAAAAAGAAAAAAATTATATCGACAGGTTGTCGGACACCTGACATAGCAATTATACTTCGTAACATATTTTTGGAGAAAACAATAATGAGACGAAAAGATAAAAAATGGAGTGATTCTATGCAAATGAAATAGGCGCGGCAAAAAAAACCGTCTGGTAGACGTTCAGTCATTATCGTAGCAATGTATTACGTCCTACGTGCAACCATTCGACTGCAGGTGCACATAAGTAATACACGAAGCTCGAAGATCGCTACGTGCGATCAATATGGATTGAGTAATACGAAGAATTTCAAATGCTTATAATTTAAGTCAATTTGTTATGATGTTTACAATCATATTTCTTCGAGAATGCTTATCAATTCGATAAAACAATAATAAAAATACAAATTTGTCTGATATATCCGATACTTATCAATCTTATAGGAACATAATTTTCTAAATGGGGGAAAAAGATAACAAAAAAAAAAAAACCCAAAAAAACATTCGAAGAATCATGGATTTCCGTATGGGGAGATTACGTACAAGATGTTCGATTTGCGAGGAACGAACACCCATTAAGACCAGGTAGTTTTCTTGCAGGGAATCCAACTTGATCGCCTGCTGGCTCGTCTGCTCGATAGCCTGGCTGACTGTCCTGACTGCTTTCTTGCAAACCACCTACCTACCTACCTACCTACCTACCTACCCATTGACTCACCTCCGTACTTCGATGGAACGAGGAAAAACTCAGCCCGTTAAGATCTTTTCTCGTTTTTGCGAATAAAGAATAATGTTTGATACTTTGCTGCCACGTATCATCGGTTTCATTTTATTTTAAACAAATAAATCAACAAAATTCAATAGTAGTTACGTGTTTCCAGAGGAGAATACTATATGCAAAAGAAAAAAAAAATAAACTCTTCTTGGAATTATTTAGTTATCTTGCCAAAAATTAAAATTGCAACTTATTGTTAGACTAAAGTTCAGCACAATAATTTATTTTATAAATTAATGAATATCCTATATGTATATATATCATCGTTGTACGTGTAAGAAATACGACGACATTTCTAATAAAATCACACCGTCCCAAGAACATAATAGATCTTTTCGAAGTCTACTTTTTAACAGATCCCCCAAAGTAATCGTGAAAGCAGCGATAACTCGAGGCGAAAACGAGCCGACAAAGAATACTTATAAGGTAAGTTACGCGGTGAGCCGATCCTCCGAAGTAGTTTTCTATTCGGTCTTACTATTACCAACCGGCTGAAGGCAAGAAAATCCGGCCGTTACTCGCGATGCCTGCCAACTACATTGGAATGTTAGGGTTCGTAACAAAAAATAGAAAGGGAGAGAAGGGGGAGAAAAAAATTGGTATGGAACGAAGGAGGAAGATTATTTGCAATTTAAAAGAAAAACTTTTCTAATATATGACCACCACCCTCCCACCCTTTTCCTTGGTTACGTTGATCTACTCTCTCTCTCTCTCTCTCTTCTCCCTTCCCTCTTAACTTTTAATCGCAAAAGATCGAAAGATAATCGTTAAACGGAATTAAATGAACAACAAAGTCTGTAAGAAATCGTATGGTTGTACGAAACAAGAAAAGAATTTGTCTATTATTCGCTTACCGCAGAAGTGGTCGTTTGCACTCCAGGCATTTTATTGGTGGCTCCGAGTCCAGCCAATCCTCCGAGACAACGCTGAGCGCAATCAGGATCGTTGTCCTCGCAAATGGGACAACCAGTGATAGAAGCACCCCCGCGTTCCCTTATAACATGATTGCTGCTTGTGTTGGTAGTATATCCCTGATCGGAACTCGCGTTAGAGTTTGGCCTTGATTCGTCGGAACTGTCGAACGGTTTGATGTTTCTAGGACGATGGACAATACCAACTGGTTCCCATATCTCGCTGGTTGACGAGGCATAATAATTGTTCTCCTTCGTTTCGCGACTCCTCTCGTCGACGACCTTACCACCTCGCGCAACGGTGACCTCTTCTTTTGTCACGATGGAAGATTTTACGCTCAAGGACGTCTCCAGTCGTACCGGGGCCCTTTACAATCATGTTCACGTTACCAGGTAACACGGTGAATCCAAAATTAAATAACGTATACGCGTTTTCCAAACAAACAAACAAAAAAAATAGAAAAAAAACAGGACGAAATTTACGAATATTTTGTTAACACACATGAATGATTAACAAGAAATAATATATTGTACGATAGGATTCACCGTACTACCTTAAAATCCCAGCCTTGACGAGAATCTGATTGAGCAAGTCACACGGCGGTACCTGACCGGTTATCATAGCCTCGCGAATGGCAACTCCATCTGGCCCTTCCAGAGGGATCGGTACTCCGTTTATCAGTAAAACTTCTTCCTCCCTGACGCATGATTTTTTTTCGCAATCGACTACCTTCACTCCAGGCCCAAGAATTGACTCCACGGTCGATTGAATCTCGTGGTCGTCCATTCCTAGAGAAGGTACGAAGCTCTATTTGGTACTTTGAATTTTATCTGTTACCATCGAAGCCGGAAGTCAATCATTGCTAGTAATTCCTCGACATTGTTATCAATGAAAAAGCACCTTCCGACGAAGTCGGAAATAAGACTTTTTACAGAGTTTTCTATAGGATATCAAAATATTATGTTCGATGCCTAAGAAAAATTCTGTAAAACGTCTTATATCTGACTTCGTCGGAAGGCGCTTTGCATTGTTAAGAATGCTGTGGAATTATTAGCAATGACTTATTCCCGGCTTCGGCGGTAACATATCCAAAGAACGGACCTTGTGCGAATTCGATATATCCGATAACCTCGTCGCTGCTATTAATATACTCACCAAGAATACAACGTTTATATTTTATGAATAATTTATTTTTCAAGTTTCTCAAATATTGTATTCCTAATCAGGTATTATTATGAATTACCATAACCCTCTTAAAGTTCACAATTTTACTCGACGAATAAACTTTCGTTCGTTAAGACCTCTCGCGATTACTAATTGCTAATCATGAAGAGATTCTTTGAACACTCCAATTTCTCATGATGATATTATAATACTACTTATCGAAATACTTAAGACAACTTGTATCCTCCGACTAATTTTTTTTCGTTTTATCAATCAAGACAAAAACGTTAATAATCGTGACGACGATTATAATATTCAATAGTAATAATAATAATAATAATAATACGTAATCATGATTTGTGTTCTAAATCGGCAATGTAGCTGCGCATACAAAAAAACACACATAAAAATAGTATTGATAAGAGAAAAAGAGAGAGAGAGAGAGAAATCATGCTCGAATCACGGCATGAATTTAATACTCGAGTGATCTGCACGAAAGTGCAACAGCAGGTGCGAACACCTGCGCACACTCGCGCATGCACCTGAGTTACCTTCTCAACCAACCTAAGCTAACGAAGGGCTGACTGGTTAGTTGGTTGGTTGGTTGGTTGGTTGGTTGGCTGACTGGAGATGGTAAAAGACGCTACGCACCTGCGCCAACTTTGGCCGATCGTATAAACTTGATCTCCACGTATAAGGATCTCTTTCCTGGTGGTTTTCACCGATCCACAATTTTATTCTCTTCGCTAAGACATTCCACGAAGAGTCAAGAAATTGTACGTATGATTGATGGATTGATAAAGAATTAAAATGATTTTGAATAGAAGATATTCGTTTGTTCAAACAATTAAAACTATCAAAGATAAACAAATTCATTGATTCGGGGATGCGTCAAAATCGGTACGATTCTGATCAAATTTGTTTACAGCTTGTTTTGAAGATTTAATTGAACGTATATACGAGGATGAGATTATATTTAAAAAATAAAACACTAAGTTTGACCGAACAATAAATTCTTGAAATCTTTACGATCCAATTGCTAATGAATGTACTTTGATAATAATATGTTTTGTTTGAACGTATTTTTATTTCAATCTAATACGTGAAACACGAATTTGTTTCTTTTTTGCGTTTATAATAAAATAAAAGAGAGAAAAAATGAATATCAGTGATATGTTGAATTCGTTTTAGAAGAAGAACGATATAAAAGTAAGCTGATCTTTTAAAAGAGGATGATCATAAGGACTATCACTCAGATATATTACATTTGACGTAAACCAAGTTACGATGTAAAGCTTCTTCTGGATAGTATATGGATAGTTTGCTGGTCAAATGTTTGACGTAATATTGGAAGCATGCTTTCGTATCATCCCTGAATTTACTTGAAAAGTAAACAATGCGCTAAATCGTCAGGATTAAATTTATATCCGTTATGATCTGTCCGATTCTCTGTTCTGGTCTTCTCTACGACTAACAATCACCGTGAGAGAATTATGATAAAATTTGTTTTTTAAGTTTTAACGAAATTTCAAAAAGGGAAAACTTGAAAACATTTCTCTTGAAAGAGTTGTGCGAAAATAAATTCGATAGCAAACGTAAGAAGAATATTAATACTCTTCTATCTTTATAATCTTTTTAATTTAAATTGCTTTTATGTTTTACTGGAAATGGGGGTGCTTTGAACGGGTCTCTGGTGGATCTCCATGAAACCTATAAACACCATGCTTAAATCCGTGTCCATGTTTATTAAAAACTTTATTCTTAAAATTATGAAAAGTAAGAAATTGGATTAAATTTCTAACAGAGAGAGGAAAATTTAGAAAATGGTTTTTCAAATCGACGATAGCTAAAATATCGATAAGCGTTCGCAGAATCGTGTTTTCGCATTCACATAAGTTCAGTACGTGTATGTATGTATGTATATGTGTGTATATACACTCCCTTCTAAGATAGCACGTGACTATTTCTGTACAGTTGCGTTTACTCGCAACTAAGTACAGGTCTCTGGTATAAGACGTTTAAGATACACGCTTCGACGTTGCCTTTTCAAATCCAGGAAATTCATGTAGATCACGTAAATCATCGTGAAACGCATCGCGTTATCGTGTGTGGTCCGTGTATAGAGAATAATCTAATGTTTAATCTATCGCGTAACTCAATCCCAATATATATTTTTTTACAATCATGAAAAATAGCATTGTAAATATTGTCATAGTTATTCATAGCGATTGCACTTTGATTTGAATATATTTTACGAACGAAAAACGAGAAAGATTCGCGATTCCAAAAAGAAAAAATGATTTTTAAATGATATTACATACATACATACATACATACATACATACATACATACATATACAGTTTTGTATTGATTAATAAAAAGAAAATAAATCGATGCGATTGAATTCGCGTTGCGTGTTAGGAGAAATAAAAACAAAGTGACAGTTTTATCATTGTTCTCGAAATGAAATGAAACGAAACGAAAAGTTGGCTGCCAGTCTAGTTGCTGGTAAAACAACAAGAAAGGAAGAATATCCGAGAGATAAGATGAAGTGTGCTCGAAGATGCACAGCTCGTCCCCGACTGAGTGCATCTTCTCTCGCCTTCCCGTATCCGGGCCAACGCGCGGAGAAGGATTAATTAATTGTCTGAGCCAATTAAGTGCGAAAAACAAAGTGTCGTGTTAGCTTGCTGACTAACGAGCGTAGACACTACGCTTACGTAAACAGTCGCCATTGTCGTTGGTCGTTGGTCGTTGTCGTTGTCGTAGTTGTCCTGAACTTTTTCGTACAGTTTCTCCTAGTTTCGAAGTTTGTCTTAAAGTAACTTTATCAAGGTCCATTAATCCTAATCGATTCGCTTTTACTTCGTGTAAACAACTCCCTCGCTCGTTCGTACGTTCGTTGCACAAATTCCTTTGACTTCACCACGCTACGTTTACGATTGTTTGCAAATTACTGTTACCACCATCACCACCACCATCAATTATGTATGGTACAACGATTCCTTGCGCAAAATGTCACGGTCTTTTCTCACCTCTAGAATGCATTACGATGTACACGTCGTTACGATTAAACCGATGCAATAAGATCAAGGTCGGGCTTGCTGATAGTATCGTTAAGGTCAGAATGCAAATACGGTTCTGGTAATTGTCGCGGCAAACGTGCGTGCGTGCGTGCGTGTGAACGAACGAAACCACCACCACCCCCGATCAGTGTATTCGTATTAAGTTACTGTGATTGGTGTTCTCTTCCTTGTTTCCAATCTACGATCAAAATTATTCAAAGTTCGTCCAAACGATACATTTGTCTCTACATTATTTACCGATACGTTTCGATTTGATCAAAAAATAATTACAAATTTTTCTTTCGCAATATTCAATCTCAGATGAAAAAAAAAAAACAAACTTATTTTTAACTAATATTTAAATATATTGACAATATTTTTTTTCTCTCTCTCCTTCTCTCTTTAGATTCGTTTTATAAATACAAGAAAATATTCATTTTATTTATACATACCGTGGAGTAATGAAAAATTCATTGTAAAATAACGTAGTTTCGTTTTAACGTTAATAACTTTTCTTTTGTTTTTTTTTTTTATATGATAAAAAATGTTTAAATTCCTAACCAAAACAAAATGATTCGCGTTTGCATATGAAAATAATTTTTTACCAACGTATACAAGCGAATAGAATATTTTGATAATAATTAAATGTAAATGTGCGTACATAAAGGAGAGTAGAATTCCATTTGATTATCTTTCCTATCTGTTAACTCCCTTCGTTGTTTACTCCCCTTTCTCGTTAATTCCTAATTTGGATATGCGACTCGAACAGGAATAAAATCACCTTAACACCGTCTTCATTATTACCGTTCTTATTAGTATAACTATTTTTACTATCGTTAACCAGCTACTTCGAGCATTTACACATTACTAACCGTGAGAACTGGGAACATGTCTTGTCTTGAAAAGGGAAAGGAGATAGAGAGGGAAACACTAATGGTAGTACACATACACACATTTACGTACATGCTAAGGAAGGAAGGAAGGAAGGAAAGAAGATGGGCACACCTGCCCTTTTCACTCCGATGCCATAGCTATCATTAGTATGTGCCTTTAATTGTATCTTAGTCATACGTTTGATTAATATCCTGACAGATACTTCGAAAGGTAAAATGTGTCTACCTTTTCTACAATGAAACAAAGATGTTATTACAACCATCTTCTTATTTTTTCATCATTCTTTTTTTCTCTTTCCATTCTTCTCGATCTTATAGAAAACCGGTGCATCCATGATTAGAGATGAATCTCGGGGATTGAATAAATAATTTATCAATTAGCATACACATTCTCTACCATTCTCCGTGATTTCCGGTAATCGTTGGACAATCGAGAATGTAACGTCGCATTCCTATGAAAGAGAATGCGATAGTAACGTCATTTGTTACTCCTAATAAATGTACTAGGTTTTAACGTATTCAACTTTTAACAATGTATGTATATACGTAAGTATGTAATACCTGTTATATGTGTATAGGTATGTAGGTACATATATAGGTACCATACTCGGATTAGACGAACATTTGAGTAGAATATATTTATTACGTTTAATTCCGAATGGTTTCGCTTCCATGATATCTTCTATATAGTTAATCCAACGATACTACGTATATAAATCTGTTCGTCAGGTTCGAGAATTAGCTTCGTAATTACGGTCAGTCATATCCCCCTTTCTATACTTTATCGTCGTAACTCGTATATTCTCTTTCTTCCCTTTGACTATGAATGACGTGCCACAAGTCTGTAAATGACGTGCCTCGTACGTACAGGAAACACGTGAAAGAGTTTCAAAGAGAGTGAGAGAGAGAGAGAGAGAAAGAAAGAGAAAGAAAAAGAGAGAGAGAGAGAGAGAGAGAGAGAGAAAGCTTACAATTAGTTAGAATATATTGACGTACTTGTTACATAAAAAAAAAAGAAAGAAAGTAAAAAAACAATATTGACATTTTATTTAAAGTCGATCGACCTAATTTATTAGCAATCCTTTCTAATTGTTAAAATTAATTGAAATTCGAGCTATTAAATGCGTTATATTAAAGGGAAATATTGTTTCGAGAGAAACTGTATGCGATGGAAAACACACAAACGATGAAAGGAAAGTTTGAAAAAGTTGTATTACATCGCGAATTCAAAAGTAGAATAATAGTGTTGAAGTTAATTAATATTGTTAAAGTATACCATTCAAATTTGTTAATTTAAATTTATATAACAATGAAATTATTAAAATTATACCTATATTGTAAAAGAGAGATAAAGAAGAAGACTCAGGTACACGCCCAACACGTCCGTTGATTCCAAGCGTAAATAACCTACTAAGCTTCATTGTGGTTTGTTTTGTCATTGTAATAGGATTAAGTCGGTGATGTCTCGGAGCTTTGTTTAGATCGACCTAGTTTTACTCTTAACGTAAATTTACGTTTTATTCATAACAATAGAAAAATTCTAACTTGTATTCTCTAACTAGACGTTATAATAAAAATCCTAAAAGAATATATCTTCCATGGAGAAAATTATAATCTCATTTACGTAAAGGAAATAATGCTAATAAAATAAAAACGATTTTTCCAATGTAAAAATAAACAACGTTACGAAGAAAAGTATGAATAAAAATAGGAGATAAGAAAGTTTAAGACGATTGACTTGACTAATAAAATAAGCGAGATGACCGTCTTGTCACTTTTTGTTTTTTTCATTTTTCTTAGTTGCCAAGTATTCGGCGAATGAGCAGCGGATCCTACGAACGAACAGGAAGAGGCCTGATATTTGCATTGCAGAGTGAAATTAACTTTGTACAAAAAAGTGTTCGCGCCAAGTGGATTTGCAATGTTAACGAGAACGATCTCCAGGTTTCCGATCTGCCAGAACCTCGGCCACGCAGTAGTTTCTCGTTTGCACGTTAATTCGCATCAGCTTCAGTCCTAACCTGATATTCTCTTTATCGACTTCCTTTTCTTTTGCGACCTATCTCGTCGAATCAGGTAAGGGGAAGGTCCGTCCCTTTCCCACCGTTTTCGGTAGCCGCGTTTTTGCACTTTTCTCTGCTCGAATTAAAATCAATAAGATTGAAATATACCTGTTCTCGTACAACGTCTTCTGAAATCAAATTACTATTCTTTTTTTTATTAACTTCCAGAAGAAATTGTATTTTTTTTTCCCCCGATTAAAGGTTTATTGTATTAATGCTAATATTTAAGGCCAAGTTGTTCTTTTTTTGTTTTTTTTTTTTTAATTAAATATGGTTTCAAGAAACAGACGTTTATTTTTATACGTGTGTTGGTCTGTAAATCATTATTACTCGTACAACTTTGAGAGATCATGTAAAACCTTTTTATATGATAAATAAAGAAAAAAAAACTGGCGATTTAAAATTATTTATTTATATTTTGAAGAGAAAATATCAAAGTTCCCAGCATAAATTGTGAGGAATACTAAATAACCTAATTACGAGTCAGTTACGTGCAGAATATTCTAACGATAATTTAATTCGCATTTGACACGATTCCTAATTTTGTATACGCGATATTTAATAAAGTTTCAAGCAAAGTAATCACGAGACGTATTTATTCAACTATCATGGTGGTTATCGAATAAAACAATTGTATCATTTAATATGTTCACAATTAAAGTTGCATAAATAATTTTTCATATTATTTTATCGAATTAGAAATATGTGTCATTGTGAAAAAATGAATAAAGTTATATATAAAATTGATATATATTTATATTAAATGTATTAATGAATTGAAACAAATGAAAAAACTTAAAAATTTAATGAATATAAAGATTTCTTTGTGACTTCGACACCGTTTCCTCCTACGCGGTCAAACTTCGTAGACGTAGAATAATTTCAGACTCGTACTGTCTTCAAACGTAGACGCTCGAATACTGTCAACTTGGAATTCACGACAGTACGCCATAAAAAGGGAATGCCGCGAATACCGTGCATTCACCCAGTTTCCTGAAATAACCACGCGACAACGAACAACGAGCATGAAGAAGGGACCTTCGAATGTTCTCATACATACAAACATGATTTAATATCTATACATATACATATATACCTACATACACGCGTTTATATATTCCATCATTAGGAAAAGGGGATGAGATGCTCTTCTTTACTCATTTTTCCTCTCTCTCTCTCTCTCTCTCTCTCTCTCTCTCTTTCTTTCTCTATATCTATCTTCTTTCTCTAACAATTTTGACGAACAAATCTCATCCGAGTTTATCGCAAAAGTCCAAGCTTTTCTCTTGATCTAACTTTGAATTATTTTCCATTCCACACAAAAGTGAGAGAAACATTTTCTACTACTTCCGGATAGAGAATTAAATTTAATGTTAGTTTAGGAAGAAGAGGAACGTTATGATAACTTTATGAAAAGTGGAACATTACATGAATATTTCCTACCTAGAAATGAATTTATAATTTGAGTTGTAAGTTTTCATTCGGTAATACCGTAAGTCAGATAATCACGAAACTCTATTTAGTTTAATAATCTTCCCTGGATTTGAAATTTAACATTTCGTTATCTTCGATACATATATATATATATATATATATATATGTTACCGTCGAAGCCGGAAATCATTCATTGCTAGTAATTCCTCGGCATTGTTATCAATGCAAAGCGCTTTCCGACGAAGTCGGAAATAAGACTTTTTACAGAGTATTTCCTTTAGATACTTTGATATCCTATAGAAAATATTTACAGAAACTTTTCAAAGAAATATCAGAGATTGCAATGCTGTAAATTGTGCATCTTTGCAATATCTTTGAAAAGTTTTGGTAAATATTTTTTATACTAAAAGTGAATAGATTTTAATAAAACTTATATCAAATTAAAGTACATTCTTTTGTCTACGCGTAGAATACCATATCTAGTTATAAATTTAGCATGTAAAGTTCAGAAAATGTCAGAGAATGCAATTGCATTGATGAGAATGCTGAGGAATTACTAGCAATGACTGATTTCCGGCTTCGGCAGTAACATATATATGGAAATACTTCGGAATAAATCGAAGAACAGAGATATTACTATGATGATAGGTCGAACGAATTTCGCATCGCGTAATCTAATAATCGATATTAATGACTACTAACTTCGAATCATATATCGGATGTTTTAGCGATAAGCCATAAAACCTAATTACGAAAATTGAAATCAATAAAATCGGAGGAATAAATGGAAATTAAAAGCCAATCGTGGCTCGAAGGCTTTGATCACGGGGGAGGAAGAGGAGGAGGTGGAGGAATATTCCAGTTACGAATGGTAACAAGAAATATCACGAAATAAGAGAGTAAAAGCCACATCAAACTTTTTCCGAGATATCGCTTGTAAAATTAATTACTGGCTAGCAACACGGAGAAAGCAAAAAAAAAAATAGAAAAAGAAATATATATATAGAGAGAGAGAGAGAAAATTTTTCCGTCTCTGAAATTACGATCCTCCGAGGGGAAAGATCCGCGCCGCCAATGAGATAGCAGTGAATTTACATCGAAATTGCATTCCAACGGTTTGTTCCTGTAATTTCCACCCATTCGTGGGTTCTAGCTGCTAATTGGAACTGCATCGTGATCACCTTTAATTTCATTAGAAATAAACCATCGTGCGATTGCACATCGAATGGATTTTGCAAAGAGGTCAAATTACCTACGTTAGACGACGTTTTCCTTCCCCTAACGAAAGATTTACTTTCTTACTTTCATCGAGAGAGATAGAGAGAGAGAGAGAGAGAGAGAGAGAGAGAGAGAGAGAGAGAGAGAGAGAGAGAGAGAGAGATTTTAAAGTAAGCCTTATATACACGTTACTACGCGTTAAGTTTTACCACAGGTTTATCGAGATTTAATTTAACGTAACTTTTGCTAAGATCGTTTACGATAAAACCAGTGTATCAGTGATCTTCAAAGTATGTTCCATGAAATTCTGAAATTTTACTTAACTTTCCCAAGAGTTTTCCGCGAATCATTTAATTATTTATTTATTTAAGAAAATGTACCCCACCTTACAAGGGGAGAATGCAAGATTCAGTACTTTTCTCACTTTCAAGGAGGGATATCATTTGTCGTGTTACGTGGAAAAGGTTTTCATAAAATATTTTTATACTCAGAAGAATTCCCTGAAACGATAAAATTTGAAGACTACTGGCTAGTAATCTATACAATCTTTACGTATGCATATGAGTACGTTTTTATTTTACTCCGTGAAAGTGAGCAGAAGATATATACATACATACATATATATATTTAGTTGAAAAGGAAACGAGAATATTTCACTATGCAAACGACACTGTTGCAAATTGAAACGATGATTCAATTCGGCGTAATGTAGAAATTGCAGGACGTGCACGCGAGATTGTCTTAACGGCATTAGAAATAAGTAGGTAGGCAACTAACTCCTCGAGAAGAGGCGCGATAACGAAGTTACTTCGAATTTAGAACGAATCTGTTTTTAAAGTAGGTAATCATACCTTAGAATGAAGTGAGTAGGGAGATAGGTGGAGAAAAGGAAAAGATAAAGTAATTCGTGTCAAGAACAAAAAGGAAGAAGGTAGATAAGTGATTCGTCGTTTTGTTCTCTCTCATTCTCTCTCTCTCTCTTTCTTTCTCTCTCGTAACATCACCGTATGACGTTTTCTTTCGAATTAAACTCGCGTGAAAAATACTCGTGTTACGAATTTCTTATAGATAAGAAAGAGAAAAAGAAAAAGAAGAAGAAAAAAGAAAAAAAGTAGAAAAGAAAAATTCCAACGAAGGACCGATGTTCGTTAAACGACGCATAAAAATAACATCTAGCATACAAAGACGAATAATTTATAGCTATTACGCGAGAACCTTCTGTCGCAATTATGCCAACCGTTGATAATTACCCGTCCTCGGTGCAACCAAGGAAGAGAGAGAAAAAACGAGAGAGAAAAAGAGAGAGAAAGAGAGTGACAGTGAGGTAAAGAATTGTAAGACTTTAACATCTCTATATATATATATATATTTCTTTCGTTAAATTCTTTTTCAAGCGTACTTCGCACGTCGTTCTAATTGCTTCGACTAAAGGAATGAAAAAGACGATATCTTCTCTTTAAATCGGACACATTGAAAATTACGACGTTAATTACGTTTCTAAAAAAAAAGTATATATATATGAGAAAAAAAGATAGACAAAAAGATAAATATAAGATAAGAAAAAACACACAAAGAATATCATACGAGATTAAAAGTCAAAATTTAATCGAAAACTTAGAAAGATTTGGGGTGTCGAAGGAACGATAGCAGGTGGAACGCATCCGGGTTTTCTCGATAGGATAAGATATAAAGGAGAGGGCGGGGTGGGGATATACAGTGCTTTTCTTTCGCCTGGAGAAGATGGAGAGCAAACGAGAACACGCTGAGGTACTAAAGAGGAGGAACTTCAAAGCAATATACCAGCTTGATTTCGACGAGATATTTGTTTGAGTTGCAACGCTTAAAGATGACGAGGGGTATAGGAGGGGTGGGAGGGGGGGGGCTGGGAGAGGGAGAGAAAATTTTTAAGTGGAATTTTTCCTTATGCATGATACACGGAACGTAAGCGAACGAATGAAAGCTCCTTCCTTCGAACTTCTCTCTCTCTATCTCTCTTACTCTTTCTCATGTATAACATACGTAGTCTTCTCTCCGAGTTTCGTTCTTATCTCACCATGAACAAAGAAAAGAAGCCATGGCCTTTGACGCTTGTCCGAGTTTGTCGTACACAACTCTTTCATATTTTCCTTTTTGTGTTATTTTTTTATTTTCTTTTTTTTTTCTTGCTTCCTTACTGCTACACCCCCACACACATGGCAACACGCGACACAAAATAAAATGTACAAATACACCCATTGTATTTATTTATTTCCACGTCGTCTTTGCCGTGGACAATGTGTTCCGAGAGTGCGTATGTGCCCAAGAAGAGTGACAGAGAAAAACTGAACAGCCAATGGTTCGTTCGTTTCGCCCACGTAAACAGGAGTCGAAGAATAAATAGCCGGTTTGCGCGAACGATCATCACATTGGTCGAGTACTCTATCCAAGATTTTCTTGATTTACTTTTCTACTTGCTATTATTCTTTTTTCTTTTTTCTCTCTCTCTTTACCTTTTCTTTTCTCGTTCTCATTCCTTCGTTCTATTTATCCTGCATCGTACTATTGTACTTTCTTTTTATTAGATCATTGATTTAAAAAATGCATGGTAACGTATTTATAGGAGGAGGAGGAGGAGGACGTTTCCAAAAAATGTTTTCGTATAAAATTATATATTCTATGCAGTGTCTATCCTTCGAAAGGAATAATCCGTAAATAAAAATTGTTATCATATCGTGACGTTTAAAATTCATGTTCCTATTTAATGACAAAAATATATAGAGAGAGAGAACAAAAAAAATAAGTGTTAAAATTTGTATATACTACTACGTACGTGAAATGTTATTTGTCAAAATAAAAATACGAATGTATAATCTAACCATTATCGAAGTGGGAATGCACTAGATGAATTTGTCTCGTGAAAGTGACGAGCATCAACAAGTTCCGTTAACGTTCTCAATTTGAGCTAACTATTAATAGGGTTATTCGAAAAAAGGGAGGAAGTGGTAGGGTATCGAAATGGAATCTTCGTTGTTTGCTTTGACTTATCTTTAGAAACAATGGCAAAGAGAAATACGACAGAGTGTGTGAAGATGTTAAGAAAAAGAAATGTGGAATAGAAAACGGAAATAAAGTTATGAATCGAAGAAATAGGAGGAGGTGGTGGTGGTGGTGATGGTGGTGGTGGTGGTGGAGGTGGTGGTGGTGGAGGTGGAGGAGTAGTAGAAGAAGAAACGAGAAGGTCTCGGCAGGGTGCAGCCTTTCGAACGACCGGTTCGAAATCGGCTCGACGATTCCGGACAGGAAACGGGGCCTGGCTTCACGCTTAGTGCTCAGATCGTATCGATGAAAATTGCAATGGCCTCGACGTGCACGCTCTTGGAAACATTCGAAATTTTTCAAGGTATCGCGTGCAAAGCAAAACGCGACGTTTCTTTTTTTTTTTTCAACGAACGAAATACACACCAAATTTATTATTACTTTTTTTTTTTTATATTTTTATTTTGTTTCGGAGAAGGAGGAGAAGAAAAAATCGATTTCGAGCATATGGTTGATACGAACGAAAATAAAATCGGGTTCGATGGGTGAATTAAATTCATTTTTACGAGGTTCTCTCGTTTAACGTTAAAAAAAATCAAGCTCAACGCATACATACCTCCTACATGCATACGTACGTAAAGAAGTTGAAAATATTTTTTGGCAATGACTTCAACGTAATAATAAAATAAATGAGATAAAACGTTCATATATAAACGCGCGTGTTCTATTTGATTTTCGTGTTTCTTTTTTCTTTCTTTCTTACTTTCTTTTATTTTTCTTTGAATTACAACGCGAAATATTTGATTTCGTACGAAAATTTTGTGTTCGTTTTCTCGTAAACGAGATACGTTCGAAATAAACTCTTCGCGTTTTGAATATAAGTCCAACAGATGTCTTACCAATATGACTACTACATCTTTTTTTTCTCTTTCTCTCTTATGATACGTCCAGATGTTGCCGAATGGATTTGCCGAAAACTTAGTTGAATTTTTGTCGAGAAGAAGCGTTCACAAAATAAGATACGATTAGGCGTTTATAACTATATGTAGTAGAACACGTCATGGTTATCTTGAAAATATTTGCCCCCCCCCACCCCCCGTTTATTCTATACGACATTTTGTTATGTACACGAAGAAAAAGGGATTTGCATTGGGTGGCAAAATGTGTGAGAAAAAGGAAGAATATCCTCTTATTCATTTTTAAGGAAAGAAAGAAAGAGAGAGATAGAATATGTATGAGAAATAAAAAGAGAGAGAGAGAGAGAGAGAGAGAGAGAGAGAGAGTAGCTTTCATCCCTTTAACCCGTGTATGTGATATCATGCACAACCCGTTTCCATTGAGTCGCGTATGTATTCCCCTAGCGGGGCAACCCTTCACTCTGTCGTTTCTTTACCCCTCTGATACCTACCCTCCCCTATTGGTATAGTTCACATATATATACGAACCTTCGCATAAAATACCTCTCTTCGTCGTTGCGCTCGTAATTCCACTCCCTGTAGAATTTCGGCCATCTCTCTCTCTCTCTTTCTCTCTCTCAATGTAGGCGCACAATCGCTCAATGCTACTTTAACGTATCCTCGACTATACGCTTTTCTATACACATGTATATATATACATATATATACTATACACACACGCACATAAATATCCATATGGTACATATGTGCAAACGTGTTCGTTTAAGTTAGAGTATCTACGACCCTCGAGAATATCGATCCGCGATGATACCATTGTGGAAAAAGGGATGCGCGTTGGAATAAGTAGCAACCACGAAACGTTGCCATTTTAGTTGGCCGATATTTTATATCTTTTAATAAAAGAGAGGGAGAAAAAAGGAGAGAGAGAGAGAATAGGAAGCTTTCTTTTTCTTCTTACATACGAACGAACAAACTCGAAAGACCACCTTGATTCATATACACTCTTATCGGCATACACACATCCATACACATACACCGAACGTTAGAACGTTAGAACGTTTTCTCTTTCTTGCTTTCTTCCTTTCTTTCTTATATTTTTTTTCGTTGTTTAATTTTTTAATCTTTTTTTTGCAAGGACTTTGTTTCAAGCGCTAATAAATAATGATACCCATCGACGTTCAAAGAACCAACCTAGCTAAAACTCTGTTCCATGCCTTAGCAGCAGTAACAACAACAACAATGACGATGCGCTACGCTTACGGTAAAGTTATCAAGATCGTTTCGGCAAAAAGAAAAATCAAAAGCGTTTTCCACTAGGACTCGCGGCCTTCCCCGTTACCCCTTACCCCTCTTCCCTCCTTTTATACCAGGTAGGTACCCATTGAAACGTCACTTCGCTAAAAGGAGGAAAGATTTTCTATGTTGGAAGATCTCGAACGCCGCTAACCGGAAATCATTGGAGAAAGCACGAACGTTCGCTAGTAAAAGAGAAAGAAAGAAAGAGAGAGAAAGAGAGAAAGAGAGAGAGTGTGACCCATTCAGACTGTCCATCTGACCGCATGCGAGCCCATAAATGCGGACAGGCTTTGTTGTATCCATCATTATCGAATTTTCTCTGTTTCATGTAATTAATGAACATCGGAACGATCCGTCAAACAAAATGCCCATACAATTTTGGTAACACTAATCTGGCAAACTACAAACGTTCTAATATAAACGATTAATATAACAATATTATATTAAATCTCTCTTTTGTTATAGGTAATAATTGATAATCATCGATTCGATTATCCGTCGAATCATTATCGCGTATACAATTAACGTTACGAAATTATTTGTACTTTGAAACGAAATTTTTCACTATGCACAAAATAAATTTCATTGTATTTTTTTGCAAACGCGTAATAGCTATCTTTCTTTTTCAATCTCGTATAATTATATTCACTTAATTCTGAATTATTGAATAATATCGACACATAGTTCTTATATCGTTTGATGGATGACTCAAATGTTAAAAAGCAAAAGATAAACCGAAATATCATATGAATAGACGCGTGTGGCCTATTTACCATAGATTTCATACTTCTTTCCCACCGGTTCGTCTTCTTTTAAGCTCGTTATCGTCGAATAGAGTAGGAGAACACTTCTCCTTTTCCATTTTTTTTTTTTTTTATATTCAAAAGCGTTTACCGCGTGACCCTCGAGCGGCTTTATTTACGCATGCGAAACCTTTTGCCTGGTGCGGAAGGGTGCCTCCTGCGCAGCTCGGGAGATTAAAACAGTGCAACGGGGTTGATGCACATGCATTATGCAGTTAAACGGGACGTAAATATAACCAACACAAACTATGGCACAGCTTTTGACCATCCTATGCGATTCGTTGTTTTACTACCATCAACGTAATACTTCGGGATTGTGTGGGAGCGAGGGTGGGGGCAAGAGGTCAGGGAGAAATAGGGGCCAATAAATCGGATCATTTTTATTTTATTCCTTTTTTTGTTTTTTTCTTTTTGTTTCCTTTTTCGGACAATTTTTACTACCATTGATTGCTCTCTAATCAAATTTCTCATGTACATAACTTTTATACCGAATTTATTTTTCTCTTCTATGATTTTTTTTGTAAAAAAAAAAAAAAAAAAAACTCGTTCGAAAATAAAATGACACGAAAGGTATGCGCTTTTTTTCCGTAGTTGAACAAAAATCGGGGGGTATGAAGGAAAAAAATAATATCTCGCGTGCGAAAGGTCTTACGGCAAAAATGAAATTACGAACTTGTTTTTAATGATAGATCGGGAGTAACTTGATCGTCAGGTATGTCGTACATGATTATACCGTGTAAGAGGAGGTGTGCGACCGTCGAAACGACCACGACTGTGTTCGACGAATGAAATACAAAAAAAAAAAAAAAAGAATAAATACGTATTTAATTATATATCAACACATATTTTTAAATAAATGTATAATACGTAATGCGTTGTTGCTTTGAACATTGCTTTTTTTTTTTTCTCTTGATTTTTCTTTAAAAAATATCATTTAACGAGATGAATTTTTCTTCGTTCGTTTATATTATATTGTTTGGAAATAATAAATAAAAATACATGGTATACTCACATACGTGATCATATATTTACATATCTAACTAATGTAAGACAATCGATCGATCGGTGAACAAGGGAGGAGAAGAAAATAAATGGCGCTTAGAAAGAAGACGACAAAAAAAAATATCTAAAAAAATATCTCGAAACAGCAATGAATAATCGTAATCTCGACACGTCGATCTCGACTTTCTTCGACCCGACGTCAAATGATAAAGCACTATTCTTCCAGGCGGTGACATTAACGTTGTACGACGACGTCACGCTTGGATAAGTTTAAAAATGAAAACATACTAAGGCCATACGGAGTTTTAAAGGGTCAATGATCTACCAAAAAATCCACAGCATTATACCCGTTGTACCATACATACATACATATATATATATTATATATAACGAAAAGTCATCGTCGTTCGAAGGAAGTATCAGTCTCGTTGAGCTAAACCACCCAAGGAAAGCTTTCATTTCGTTGAACGACCTATACTGACAGCTTCCTGTGGCACTCCTAGTTCGTCCTCGTTCGAAATTATTCGAGCTTGATTCCGCTTTGATAAAAATAGTTGCGCAACCCGACAAGATATAAACCCACTACAATCGTACATATGCAAAACTTTAGATTAATAGTAGTAGCTTCAAATGAGATCAACACCATTTCGAAAATAGATACGACAAAATTATCTATTTGAATTTGCATTTAACGAAATATCGATCAAAATATTCTAAGACTCGTGAAAAACTTAACTTGGTTTTATTACATTTTAGGTAATTATTTTAAAGACCCCTGGTCAACTTTATTAACTTACATTTTGCAACGATATTTCTATGAAAAAAAGAAAAATATATATTTATATAAATCAGGCATGTGTGATTTAATTTGATTAAGAGAATTGATTTTCCTACTGAGAGAAGTAAAATAAACGATATGGCACTTTTCAGTGCCACTTTCGAACCGAACACCATACGATAAATAAGAAGCCGCTCGTTCAATTCGCATCAAGATTGGAATTGGTCTTTACCGAATAAAATTTCTCGTCGTACGTTTAGGTATATATATACATATGAAATAGATATATCGATTATGGTAGTGAGCCGTTCACGTAATGGCCCGTTTCGCGCTTAACTCGTACGTGACTCAATCGCTTGAACGATTACGACTCGCACTTACAATATCAGAGATTCACTCTCACCCAGCAAAAGGTAAACTCGTCATCTTGGTTTAGCACGAAACAACGAAGGGATCATTTCCGATGGCATACTATCGATCGCTTTTATCCCGGTCGTTGCACCCCCTCACCCCCCGCCCCACTCCTGCTACGATAATTATTATTAAATAGATTTGTAACGGGAGGGAACATTTGAAGAGAGTAGTATCGACTGTATTGCGAATAATTGGATAGTTAATGAGCCGCGACATTTTGAAAGTAAAAGAAAAAAAAAAACAAAAAATGATCGAAACTTATTCGACTCATTATTAATTATACGCATGAATTTTAAATAATTATCAGATTGTATAGAGAATTTTGCAACTCGAATATAAGGGAGGGTTCTTTTTTTTCTATATCTTTTTATTTTCTTTCTTAAAGTTTCATCCAAGCGAACGAAGCTTTTCTCTATCGTACAACTTTACGTTTATCGATTTTAAAAAGAAAAACTCTTTTGAAATATATAATTAAAAAATATATAAAATAAACCTTTTTTTTTTCTTAATCTTTAAATCAATTACGGATAAAAGACAATCTTATCAACGTTTAGATTTTACAAATCTTTTATCTTATCGTTATTCTACAAATTTCGAAATGAAAATAAAAATTCGTTAATTTAGAATGCGCAACGCCATTTTAACGCAAAATATTCTCGAGAAAAACAAACAATCTTTTGTAGTATCGTCGTTCGAGTGTCACGTTCGATCGCGTACCGCGGGAAGAGTCGCATGATTCGAATTCGAATGAAGAACTTCCACGACGATGATTCTTTCTCGAAGAGAGAATAAGCCACTGATTCAAATTTGCAATTGCTTGGTTAGAGTTCGCGTGAGAGAAGAAAACGCAGTAGGAATATCGCGTGTTCGTTGACCGACTCATTCCTCCTTCCTTTTCCTTACAAATTTCCTTTCAATTTGGGCCGAAGTTGTTTCGAAAGTTCATACGCGTTAGTTAGTTAGTTCGTTCGTTCGTTCCTTCGTTCGTTACGTTTGAGTTGATTAAAAGGAATAAATTCTTTTTACAAAGGGTCGGGTCATAAACTTCGTGTCTACTCGTTTGTAGAATTTAATCGTTTTCAAACTTCTTAGACACATTAATTAAATGAAAATTAGATATATGTATATATATCGAGATTAGAAATAACGAAATTTAATTGTTCGAGACAAATATATCTGGGCGTTTATTAATTGTTTCATTTTCTTATTTGTGCGGTAAGATAAAAAAGAAAGAAAGAAAAAAAAGAAAATAATATGAAGCTTTTAAGTAAAATTATCCAACTCGCGTTGTTATCGCATGGATCAGCAGCCACTGTATCTTTTACGTCGTGACGGTGAAGTACGAGTGTACGTGATGTTACGTTAGGACGCGTTGAACCTACGATTGCAAAACGTGTGCGTTTCAGAAGCGGTTCTTCTTAGAAAATGCAGACGTTTCGTTGGTACGTTTACTGAAGGCGATTATGCTGAAGTCGGTAGAACAAACGTTATGGGATAAGAAGAAAGGAAACACATTTATAATCTAGGAGCACTTCGCGCTTTACACAATCCAATTAAATTTCAAGTAGATTTATGCGAGGAATGCGATACCGCGATTATATTTATGAAAATAATCCGAAGAACTTTTTTCTAAAGATTATTCTCGTAGATTTCTTCTCTATTATTCTTTATTATTTTTCTTTCTTTCCCAGAACATCACGACACGCGTAAAATAAAATCTCGCATGATCTTCGAGACTGAACGATTAGAACTTACCTCGCGCGGTATATGTTAAGATTTAAATAATAACATTTTTCCTACAAGTTTAAAGAGACAATGAATGTTTTTTCATTCGAATCATTTTCAAGTCAAAACCGTGAGAAGAAATTCGTATAAAGTGGTAAGATGTTACGCGATATCGTGATACATTGCAGATATTTAACGAACGAGTTAACAACCACCATTAACGCGATTAGGCTTGTTCGTATAAACGCGTTTACTCGTTTTAAAAGACGAACCAAACGAAGTGCGAAAATGTCTCAAGAATTTTCTTTCAGGAAAACGTTCACTATACTATACTATATATATAATACAATATTTTAACTAAAGCAATTCATTAAGAATAGGAAACTTAGTAAATCAACTTTTATCCAAAAAAAACTTTCCTAAAATACTAATTAATTTCTCAAAAACCAGAGAGAGAGAGAGTAACTCGATTAACGTTAAAGTAAAATTGAACGAAGAAGAAAAGAGGGAATAGAAACTTTAGTCAAAAGAACCAAAATAATAAAAGGACAGGAGAATTAATATTACGAATATAATAATAATAATTCGAAATGAAGTGTTAAAACTAGCGTGGAGTAAACACTCGTATAACAATATAGATATTAGTGCATAGATATTCGCACCATCGCCTTTCAATTTTCCCGGGAATTTCGCGTCTCCTCTGGCGACGAGCTCGGAGAGTAACGCGTGAGAGTATCGATCCCGTAGGAACGGCGTATGCGCGCATCAAATCCCACCCTTACCCTACCCTCCCACTCTCCCACCCACCCCATCCTTCTACAATCCCATTGCAATGCGAATAAACAAACGACTAAATAAATAAACAAAGAAACGTACTTTCTACCAATCTATCTATCTATCTAGCTAGCTAGCTAGCTAGCTATCTAGCCATCTATCTATTTATCTATCTCTGTTCTCCTACTATATGCTTGCACGTACACACACATATATATATATCCGAACACATATTTTTTACATCGGGAAACGGATTGGATAAAATAAAAAAAGAAATATATAAATGGCGAACGTATAAGTAAAGACTGGAATGTAGAGAGAGAGAGAGAAGGAGAGAGAAAGAGACTTGTTCGATTCGTTTTCTCGTCCATTGCAGATAAATGAAACAATTCTGAGCACGTGGAGCATAAACTTTAACGGAAAAAGAGTTTAAAAGGGGATGAAAGCTTTCGAAAATGGGTTCGAGATCAACGAGTAAGTAGTAAGCCCTTCAAAGAGAAATACTTGCAAGACGAAATGGATGAGAATCTGAAGATGAGAGAAATTTATTCCGCACGCACAAAAGAACGCTCACTAGCTAGCTAGTCTGTTTCCTTGTGTAATTGACGAGAGACACAGTAGAAATAAAAAAAAAAAAAAAGGGAGAGAAAAAGAAACCGAAGATAAAGGAAAATGGTGAAAGGGATGAAATAAGGGATCGAAGAAAATTAACTTAAGGTGACGATTTATAGGCATCCCTCCATTCGGATGCAATCAAAAATGTTCCTCGTTACGACACGCGTGAGAGAAAGAACGTTCTCGTAGGAAGAAGATGAAAAGATCGGATGACCTTCGGGACGATGATAGAAATTGACAGGATCGTGAATGATATCGGTAAAATGGTTCGTCGTTCCATCTATTCGACGGTGGTGCGAAAATATCGATCCTGACGATACCCATCGAGCCGATTTATCCACTCTAATCTGTCAGTTACACTTCGTGCTACCATTATAATCAGGAAAATGACGTGAAAGTGTGGTGGGGAAAAGGGGAGGAGGAGAGGGGTGATGACGCGAAGGGGAATTATAGGAACCATGATTTAATTAGATCTAATAAAGAACGTATTAATAATTGACAAGCATTGTCATTGACGTTTATTTAAAAGTGATCAAAATGTCGTGATGGAAGAAAAAAAAAAATTCTAATCGGACCAAACTGGATAAATATATATATGGGTATATCTTCTTTACGTCGGTTTTACATCGACTACGTCGATTCGGGCTGTCGCGAAAAATCAATTCACTCAACCATCGTTTCTCTCTTTCCTTCGTTCGGGGTGTTCACGACCAGGGGTTGGCTCAGAGGCGATTCTTTCATTTTAAAAAGAACGAACCCGAGCCAGAACAATGTACCTTGGATTAGGTCGGTATCTCCTCTCAACCAAAAATATACACACACGCAACTTCGATATTCCAATCTCGGAAACATACACACATGCGCATACGTAACATGTCCGTATATAGAAATAGTGCATACGCGTATGCATGCGATATATTACACGAAATTCTTGAACAAGTATTACCATGGAATAAGTTTTCCAAATTATTTCACACAAGAAATTTACTTTGAATTTAATTATTTATATATAGATATCGTTTATATGTTTAATCAAAAATTACTAACTAAACTTTTAGTCTGAAAAAAAAAAAAACAGAAAACTTATGTAGTTTATATTGCTTGAAATTGTATTAAAAAATTCAGAGAATAATTTATAATACATGAATAATAATGTGTGAAAAGCATTAACAAAAATGTATACTTAGTAATATAACTCAGATTAGCATAAATATTAGTTAGTCATACTTTTGACACTTATGTATTTCCTTTATATAAAGATAGAAAAAAAAAAGGGAGGAAATAAAAAGTTCGAAAAAGCTTACATCGATCACCCCGTCCTACCAAATGCAAATTTGATTTAAAATGACTTTACTGAAATCATTTACATCCGTATTAAACGCGAACATAAAGAATATTTCGAAATGCGAGAATTTTGGCGAGAGTATTCGACCACTAAAATGGTCGTCGCGTCGGTCGAGAAACGATTTGACAAATGACCACAGATACGCGTCCGGAAATTGATCTTCACGGTTACCACACGAGTTCATGAGTTTGTATCGTCGTTCGTACATTTTACACTCTTGCCACGTTCTATCACGGTGTTGTGTCTGCGAGAAGTATATACGAAGAGGAATAATGGAAAACCCGTCGAAAATCGAACCTTATATTATATGTCGGCATGGGCCGATTGTTTTTTACGGTTACGTCGACTCTCGCGATTGGTATAGAACAAAAATTCAAGAGAAAGAAAAACAAAAAAAAAGAAAATAATAGTCGAGTTAATAAAACACCAATATATACGTTAGCGGATCGATATATACAATAATCACGAATATAATAATAATAATAATAATATAAAATATCGTTCTCTCTCTACGCAAAGTTTCTATTTCCTGTACTATATTTCATCGCGTAAATTTTTCGTATTCGCGTTCAACGATAAAATTAAAAGGAAAGAACAATTCTATGTTAGTTTTAAAACAATCAACCGCGACAAAGGTACGAGAACGTATGGTGTTGCACACGTTTGATACTTTTCTATCATACGTGATATACATATGTTCTATCTAGATACGCACGCGTAATTATTTATTTTCCAATAGAATTTGTGTTGAACAATATACTCGTGTTAGTTTATAATTGACGGACACGCGTATTATTCTATAACATTCCAATTAAGAATCATGCGATATACGATAAATCAAGAAAATTAGCTTACACGTACTCGTGACAAAGAATATACTGTAAGAGAAAAAGAAACAAGCGGAAAGATATGAAATAAAACAAAATAAAAAATTAAAAACAATGTTAATATTTAAAGTAAACGCGTTAATAATAAAAATGTCAATTGTGGGGGAAAAATATATCAATCGAAAGATACAAATACGATTGAAATTTCTAACGATTTCAATCTGTCATTGGAAGAAAATGTTATTTGAGATTCACGCGGACATATTGAAATACCTGTAGTAGTGCGTGTACCTGCGTTCAACGGACTAATGGAAAGCACTAATTGGTTCGTTAATAATGATACGAAAGAGACCGACCACAAGCTCATGGAGATACGGAAACCTCGACATCCTGCTCCATCAAGGTATTTCGATCGTCTCCGACTCTGTCACTGGGTGTAAGAGATAGACGGAGATATAAATGGAGATCGAAAGAGGGGGTGGGGAGAGAGAGGGAGAGAGAGGGAGATAGGTAGAATGAATATTCGCTCGGCAGGAAGCGAGAGGATGCGTTTAAGCATGATTAAGCCGAGCAATATCGAGTTTTCGGTTACAAAGGGAATTTCTCTGCCTCTATGGTTTACCTCTCTCTCTCTCTCTCTCTCGCTCTCTCTCTGTCATTTACCTCTCCTATATCGCCATGGTCATAGCTATCAGAGAGAAAAAAGGAGAGGGAGAGAGAGAGAGAGGGACATTGCAGAAACCGCAATATTAATTAACGTTCAACGACGAAAAAGGCGTGGAAATGCACTGGATTAAAGTCTCGGCAATTCCCTGAGTTGGTGTCCACGATTTTTATTACTTTTTATCTTTCCCTATTCTCTCTCTCTCTTTTTTTTATTAATTTATTCTTTTTTTAGTATTTTTTTTTTACACAGTTTTGCGCCTACATCTTTTTCCACGTATTTTGTGCGGGTGCGAAATTGTCGCGAAAATTCTATTTGAAAAAATCGTAACAAACATTTCCTTTCATTGCTGTAAATACGACGTACGTGTGTATATATGTATGAAGTTTATCGATTTGAACGGTGTTGCGGTGTTTTGTTGAACGGAAATGCGTATCGAGTTTTACAAGCATTGCTAATGACCGATTACGTTGTTCGACCTGAATCGAATTTAGGGGGTTATCAGGGTATTTATTTACATGAAAATAAATATATATATATATACGAATGATTGAGTCAATGGCCTAATCACGTTTGATCATCAGTTCCCGTCAAATCTTTAAAGTCGAATAACGTAGGCATGATTAATAAAATTGACAGGGTGACTTTCACCCCTGTCGTTTGGAAAAACAAAAATCGTGTATGCTGTTGATTCCAAACGAGGCGGTAAAAAAAAAAGATATAATATCTTTGGTAGTATCGTATAAAGGGTGAGAGAATGTGTGTCGTAAAAAAAAGTAACTCGAATCCATAAAAGGGGAGAATAAAAAAGACACTGGGTTAATATACGAATGACCGATTTCTATCTAATAATAATAATAAGTATCGTAAATAGAACGATTTACGGTATTCAGTTCGCTCGAATTAACGATATCCGATCCGACGATTTATCTAATTTCGTTTATTTTCTCGTCGATGTCAACTAGACGATGAAAAAAAAAACAGTTGTGATGGTCGATTGATTCCCTTCTCTCTCTCTCTCTTTCTCTCACTCACTCTAATCATTCTTCTTCTTGTTTTGCTATCATCTTTTCGCGATCATGATTTTAAATGACGCGTAAGAGACGCCACGAGAAAGAGATAAGAAGAAACTCGAGCTAGGGAAAGCGCATAATTCTAAAGTACGATGAAAGTGGGACTACTGTCCTACCGCAAATAGAAAATTCGATCCGTTTGCACGAGAAAAAGAAAAAAAAAAAAACGAAATAGAAAGAAAGAAAGAAAGAGAAAAAAAAAATTGCAATTGCTTATAAATATCGTCCAAGTTGTAGGGAAACTTTTTGTTTTCTCTCTCTTATCGTGAAAAGATAAAATTTCATTTAAACTCGTACTTATAAATACTCTGATACAAAAAAAAATCCCGTCGATTGTTAAAAACTACGAGGCGTATGGAAAAATATTGAGGACAGAAAAAAACAAGAAAAAAAAATCAAACAACAAAGATTAATATATAATACCAGAGAGTTAGATTAATATTTATTAATTACCATGGGGGAAATAAACAAGAATAAAAAGATATAATCTCTGCGAACGTATAAACGTTATTTCGTATAACATAAAAATACAATATTATTCTTAAAACACTTCCCGAAATCGGAATAATACTAACGAACAAAATATTTACTAGTATAACCAATGAAATCGTGTACCGTTATTGTAACGATTTTAAATGATTACCTATACTACTCACTTTTTTCCGAATTATCTTATCGAAAGGAACGTATTTTGAGAGGGAAAGAGAGAGAAGGAGAGAACAAAAAAAGAAAAATAAGTTAAGCTAATCTCAACGGTTACACGCAAAACGTATCCTACATACCTATCTCGAGATTCGTAATTCGAGAGGGTTGTTGGAGTGTATCGAACGACTGACTCTTTCCCTCCTCCCCCCCCAACCCCTCTTATCCTCACCCTTTTTTTTCCTTTCTCTCCTTCTCTCTCTCTCTTAAACGCATTGCATGCTCTCTCATAAACATACTCACGAGGGTTCGGTCCGGTGTGCGAGTAAAGGACGAAGACGAGGACTCACGCCTTTATTGCTCGCATTTATTATGAGCGTGTAAACACGTACACGCTTAGCCAGGCAGGCAGGCAGGCAGGCAAAGCTCTCGAGCAACGACAATACGATCCTGTAATGCTTGCTATGCTCTAGTGTCCCCTTACACGTTCTACCACCCTCTTCCCTTCCCTTCTCTTCCCTTCTCTTCAACTCTTCTCTTCTCCTCTTCTCTTCTATCTATTACTACTCTTCGTTCGTTCCTGTTACACTCGATCCACTTTCGATACCACTCGAAAACGAAATTTCGAGATATCGAGTACGCGCGCTACTACTACTACTACTATCGAATCCTCTTCGTTGAAATAACGAACGGTACTACATTCGAAACTTTATGATTCTTCGTTGAACGCAACAGTACCATCGGTTAATATAACTCGACTCGATTTTATCGTTCCCAGGGAATATATATGTATGTATATTTGTATATATGTATATAAAAAAAAGAAGAGAAATGTTAAGAAGAGAAAAAGTTCGTGGAAAGAAATGATTTCGTTCGAAGTTCGGCAAGCGCGCGCAAAGTTTCTTTGCTTATATTTTTATTTTTCTCTTTTCTTGTTTATTATTCGATTGTTAATATATGCGCAAGTATATCGTATAGCGTATGCGTATCTATATAACAAAATTTGATGGGTGAAATGTCGTTGCACTCTTTCGGGATTTTCTTCTTTCGAAAGAAAAATTTCAACGAGAGATGAAAGTCATTAGAGGTAACTCGGTTTCTACCTCTCTACTGTGAGATAATTGTGCATATTAAACAAACGGTCAGACAAACAACGGACAAAGAAAAAGTGAGATTAAGAGTAAAAAAGAAAGATAGGGAAGATGTAAAAAGGAAAAGGGTAATAAAATATTTACGACGATTACTTTCCAACCGAACGATCGTTTTAATTCTGTTCGTATATTCCAACGACTTTAGCGGAAATTTATTGGCGAAATGAGGAAAATAATTTCTTCTTTTGAAAAACGAAAATTGAAATACGTTTTACGATATTTAAAATAAATCAAAAAACAAAATATATATTTTCAATAAAATCGTTATTACCTTATATTCACACATCTTTTCTATCAAATATAATTTACATCGGTTAATATAAAAAAAAAAAGAAAATATAAAACTGAGGAAACTGTATAGGAACCACGTTATCATCTTTTCCTCTAAACTATTATAATGAATGATACGTTAACAAAGTATATTGCGAATCTTCCTTTTATTTTCGTGTGTCCAATTTCGCGCGAACGGATTTAATGTACTTTTACGACGTTCATTTCCATCGACTTCCGGCGTGGGCGTACGCTGTGCGTCTTTTACGATCGGCCCTCATAAATCGAGGCTCAACGAGAGTAGGAAGGAAGGGGTGGGAGGAGGGGAGGATTGACGAGAGAGGGAAAAAACCGAATTCGTTGCTGACATAAGTGCAATCACGTCGATTAAACGAATTCGCGTGATACGTAGTCAGTTGTCCTCGAATAAGAGGAGACACTACACTTGCTTGACTCGATGAATAAGACAGACTAAATGATTACGTTTAATTATACTTGTTGTCATCAGTGAGCAAAGAAAGGCGTCTCTCTTTGCTGTCTCCTCAACTTCTTCAATCTTTTCTGAGAACGTTAATGAGCCCTCAGCACGCGAATTATCCTTGACAAACCAATGAAATTCTATAAGCAAAACTCATATATTTGTTGCACCGATCAACGCGAAATATCTACCACCACAAAAACCGGTTTTTCAATTTCCAATTGAAATTCACGCACTCGATCCAGCTTTAGCTTTACTTCGTATCTGAATATAAATTATGAATAAGTATTGTTTATAATTTATTATTTATAAAAATCGTAGTATTATATTTGTTATTTGATTTATTTTCAAATAGACTATTTGTATTCAATTGTTTAAAGACTGGTCGGGTTAACCGGTTAGGGTATAAATGAATATATCCATAAAACTTAGTTTTATTGTTAATCAGGAACACGTCAAATCAGATATTCAAGACTTATGATCGTTATATCTTGGTACGTAAGATCAAAACTTGAATAATACCGATCAACTTTTTATTCGTATTATAAAATTTTATCGTCAAGTTTCAGATCACCCCCGCATATAATATTATATATTGCATAGAACAGTATCGATATCATAGAATATCCGTGCATGAAAACTCTTGACTCTAAAAATAAGATCGGTGTTACGCTGCTGTATACTCTTGTCTTAAATGTTATTTGATACCCGATTCGTATTTCCCTGGTTACAACGTCGTAAGAGAGTAACAACCTTGGAAGAAGTTCTGGATGCTAAAACACGGAGTCTCGAAAATCTCCTTGAAACTAAATTCCATGGTAGGACCAAGTATTTTATCGTGGAAACGATTGATAAAAGGGTTTGAAACCGAGAATAAAGAACTATTTTTCAAACGCAATCTCTTTCTTTCTATCTCTCTCTCTCTCTCTCTGTTCCTTCATTTCTTTCTCTATTTCTCTTTTTTCTTTTTCTGTAGAAAGAAGAAATATAGATCGTTGGGAAAGCTTTTTCCTCCCCCCCTCATGAGAGAAAAGGACTATTACAATGAACGAACCGACGGAGGAACCATTATAGGATGAAAAACTTCGACCGACAAAAGCAGAACACACTTTGGCATTTCAAACGTGACGTAACTCCCTGGCTTAAGATCTCAATGGAAAGTAGAGAAAGATATCAAGTCTAGCGTAAGAAGTGTCTAGTCAAAATCATCTTTTGTCTAGATATAAAACAGCAAGGATGTGTTATACCGAAGAACATATATTACCGTCCTTGACACCCTTTATCTTCTCTTTCTCTCTTACACTCTCTTTTTTACTCTCCCCCATATTCATGACGTCTGAAAACTTATAAATAGATTCCCCGTTATAAACAATCCAACGATTACTTTCGTGTCTTTTTTAATTTATATAATTCATTACACAATAAATGCACAATTCAAATAATTAATCATTATATTACCAATTGTCATGTCATGCAACTTCAAACGTAGATCTTCGGAATGTCAGAATAGCTGTTTTTCTTTCTTTCTTTCTCTCTTTCGAAGACTCTAATCCCTGTTAGTGCGTGACTCATCGAACATATAATCCATCGTACACGAACACCCGTTCGTAGTCACGATCTCACCAACGATATTCCTAATTGTGTTTCGAGCACGCGCCTACGATTTCTTCCCCTCCTTTCCATCACCACGAGCACGAGCACTTTTCTATTACTACCATTCTCAAAGTCTTGACTTCGAACAAGGATCGTTTTATTTACGATCGAAAGATATTACCTTTTCGATCGTTCGTCATACGAGACAGGACGTTGTTCGATCTCACGTTGAAATATTCTCGAGCAGCTCGTTTCGTTTTATTGGATTATGTCGTATGATTTTTCCCATCGGAATATTACGGAATAAAACAAGAAAAAGAGTAGGGGGTGTGAAAGAGAGAAAGGTGACGGTGAACAAAACCCAAAAAGAAAGAAAAAATAAAAAAGAACCCGTTCTCCTTGTTTCCCTTCCTTTTTATTTTCGTATCGTTCATTTGCATAGATGCGTACAACGCTCGCATGATTTACACGTATCGTTCATTTGATATTCGAGGTATCTATTATCCGTATCAACGACCACCACACGCGATACATACAAATCGTATTACAATACTCGTGCAAAACATTTCCATTGAATTATCGATAACTTGAATGACGATGATAGGCGCCGAAAAAACAAAACCATCGAATTTTCATTAGATTCGATATAATTAACTTCTTATTAGAGAAATCACACGCGGAATAATTGAAAGGAAAGTAGATGGAAAATCAATGGAAAAATTCGATTATGGTTTGGTGTGAGAAAAATTGTCAGACTTTTGTTTTTTTCCTATTTTTCTTTTTGTTTGTATCTGAAATTGCTATCGCCTGTCGTGTCGAACGACGTGATAATAAATTGCGGAAAGAAAACGCACAACGGATATTGAGGAGTGGAAATTTCGATTACTTTCACATCGAGGCATGACATACAGAAACGCCTTTCAACGTCTTTCCCGTTCGATGAATCATAACCTTAAAGAGAGGGGTTGGAAATGTACATCATAGTAGTCGAATAAAAGACGGAAATGCGTTCATTTGTGTGTTTGCAAACGTATTGAGGGTGTACCATAGCGAAGAACCCCTCTTTCTGTGGATATTCAGGGGTTGTAAGGTTGATTGGAACCGACCCCTTTTCTGTTCTATCTCTCTCCTTATCTTATATTTATCTTGAGACAATTATAATTATTATTTGATGAACAATTTGGATTCGTTAGACTGGCACTGCAATTAAATTTTATTATATTAATTTGATATAATTTATTATTATTCCTTTTTTTTTTTAAGGAACTTTTAATATGCACCATCTTGTTGATTGTTTGAAATATTTGCATTACCTTTTGTGTTTGTGCTATCTAACGCAAGAGCTGATATAAAAGAGAAGCTTCTTATAAAATCCGCAAGTAAGAAATTCTTTATGAGCCGTCGCGACAGAAAATATTATGAGAATATAACGGGAAATAGTTACCGAGAACATTTTCTGTGGAAAGTTTGGTTGTGTGGAAAATCTGGACGATAGGGGAAGAAAAGGCAGGATTGGCTCATATCATTTTCAATTTAATTACAAGAAAATCCTCTTTAAATCTAGTCAACGTTCCTGGACAATTTAATCGTTCCACGGGATATCGTAAAACTTATTTTCTTTCTTTGCGTGTAAATAAATTTTCACAGAGGACTGACCCAAGTGACCCAATTAAAAAAGAAGAAAACTGATCAGGTGACGACAAACGTAGCAGTACAAGTGTTATTCATATCCTAATACTTTTTTTGTTTGAAACGTTAATTATTAAGAAAAGGGATTTGAATAAAAGTCAAATAAACGAATGATGATCGAAACCACGAGGTAATGAAAATCTTGGAAGGATTCTTCCACAATAGTATACAGTAGTTCGTACTTCCTTACCTTCTGTTGTCAAGTAAAGAAAAGATTAAGCTCGTAAATCGATCCAGTGGTATTTAATAGACCTTACGAAAGTATCGTTCATCGAGAAACACGAGTTAGCTATTGAGAGTGGCAACCGCAAGCCTGTCAAACGTCTATCACCGTGACTAAAGAAGAACGGTAGCTGTTGTTGCCCTTTTACTCTATACTATACTGTACTGTATTGTGCTAAAAAAAAAAAACAACCACTCAAGGAAGCCGTACATGTTGGGGAATCGAAACTGGACGGACGTGAATCTCGTCTCGTAGAAGCGGAAACTTGGTAATCAAAGATTTACGCGTTTCTCAAATGGAAAGAAGTCGCGAGCAACAGGTCACGAGTTTGCTGCTTCCATTCGTATATGTCTGTCTCGTCGTTTCACTCTTTGCCAGGGATTAGAGTGGCGCCGGTGATTATACCCAACGAATGCTTCGACCAAGTCACGACGAAGGAACGAGTCTGCCGTTCGAATAAAAAGAACAACTTGTTAAACCCTGTTCAGCCGGTAGGTAGGAGGAAGATTTACAAGTGACTGACTGGAAAAACAAATTTAGAAATATCTATCTCTAAGAATTTTATTGTGAATTTAAATTATACGGAACAATAAAATGTGTATTTGATAGTAGCGATTGGAAATATCATATAGTTTTACGATCAATTGTATAAAAAAAAGATAATTGAAGTTATAGACAGGCAGGATATGTTAGAGTTTAATAAAATACAAAGTTGTTAGGATGGGATGCATCTATAAGAGCAAGAAGATAAATAAATCAAAAAATCCTATGAATTTAATTGTGAATTATATAAACTGTATTAATAATTAAATGCACATTTTATAGTTATGCAAGGAAATAATTGCACAGTCCACGATAAAAACGAAGAATTAAATTTCCGCGTCTGTAAGAATATAACAGCATTAAATAGAAATAGAAGAAAATGCAAGAGAACGACTAATTGTACGTATATATGAATATGCAAAATTATTATTTGTTTCTTTTTGAGCTTGGTTAAGCGCAGACGAGAAAAAAAAATGGAAAAAAAAAAAAAAAAGAAATAAAATTTAATAACATGGCAAAGAAAAACTTTGTAATAAGGGAAACGATTATTAACTACGTCGTGTGCTCTCACCTGCGTTTAATTTTTACGAATTTAAACGGGAAGAGAAAAAAGAAAGAGAAAGAAAGTAAAAGAAGAAAAAGAAAATTCTTAATCAAAGTGACTACCATGAAATCGTAACACTTGAATTTCACTTGGCAAGAATGCAGATCGCATAGTGAAAAAACGAGAATGTGATTTTTAGAAATCGCGAAAGCAAAAAGAAGATTTCGAAAGAATTCGATTTGATTCTCCTGCCCTCCACTATCCCCTCCCCCCACCACCACACCTACCCACCCATCTTCAAGCCCACTTCTCTATTTCTGTCGTTTTTCTTCGATACGAATGAATCCTCTCGGAAACGAGATAGAATTTTTCTTTCCTTCCTGTCTTTGAGAATATCTACGAGAAAGGATTCAATCTCTTCTGGAAGCAAATCATCCGATGCACCACCTCCAACGTCGTGACTAACATTTGAAATTACTTTTATAGATAGCATGAAGGGTGTAGGGGTGGGGGGTGGGCGGTAGCGGCGTTGGTTCATCCTTTTGAATAGTTTCGAATTTCGTATAGCCGGGGATAAAGGGGAAATGGCAAAGGTACGATTTGGATTAGGATTCAAAAGAGAAATCGAGGTTCTCGGGATAAAGATGAAAAGAAAAAAAAAAGGACAAATAAATAAGGTGTGTGCTTATTCGAGGATGAAAATTGGATTTCTGGCATCGTCTTACTCAACATAAATGACTATGTTATCCTGTTCCATCCATTTGTCTCGTATTTTTCCTATCTCTAAAGTCTGAGCGTGATACGAATGAACGAATGAACGAACGAACGAACATGCGTATGTATGTACTGACTGTGTTGTTGTACCGTTGCAACGAAACACAAAAAAAAAAGAAAAAAGGATCGATGGAGATGTCACTCGCACATGCTAACTCCGATACACGTAATAGGAATCGCTCTTGTATCCTGGATTGACCCTCCCCACTCTCATTCACCTTCCAACTCCTCCTCCTCCTGCTCCTCTTACCCCTATCCACTGTCGAACTCACCCGGTATTCTTCACATTCATTTCGATATCAATGACGGAAAAGAAATCGTCTGTACGTACGATACCTTCCCATGGTATTTTTCTTTTCCTGCTTACATGATCCCAACGATTCCGATTAAATAAAACAAGATGACGATGATGTAACTGGACAATCACATTTTGTTTAACCAATACAATGGCTATGAAAAATCGCGTAATCATTCATAAAAATTATTCTCGGTGTTTTAATGACGTGCAAGATATTTGTTTATTTTTTTTTTCCTCAACATAATATTTCTATCAATGGAATTTATACAGGTTGTAAATGAGATAACGAAATTGAACATAAAAATAATTGCTCGATTGAAAATACTTTTATAAATAGTTCTTCAGAATTTTAAGAATTCATTTAAACGCGTGCAATGAATTAGAAATATTTTTCTGAATATTTCTACGTATATGATAGTAACATTTGCTGTTACGTACAAAGTTGTACTCGCGTTACGGCCGTCGGTGTGTCATATACGGAAATATAAAAAGCACGACAACGTGCTACCACGTGTTCCTGCCATGTAACCTTTTTACACTTCATCGCACGAAAACCAAGCTTCTTGTTACGTATGTATGCGCGATATGTTACACGTATACACACACGTGTCGGATATTAGCGTGATAGAATCGCACGAGTATGTATATATGTATGTATGCGTATGCACGTGTACGTATGTGTGTATGAATGAGAAGAGAGTACATACGCTTCAGTAACGTCTTCGGCAGCTCGTGCCACGCGTTTCGTGTTTTTTTTTTTTTCATTCATACACACCCAGGACGCACATAATCCCCGAGATATCATTTTCACCCTTTTTCGTCCATCCTACTCATCCGTCTCAAGTTGTCTTTTTATTTTTCTTCTTCTTTCTATTTTTTAGTCTTTTTTCCCAAAAGCATATTTCGAAGAGATAGAAAAGAGAATCTCGATTCTATATAAAAAAAAATTTGATGTAAAATATTATGCAATTATTTCTGTTTAAACGGATGATGAAAAATTTCTCTCTCTCGAAGAAAAAAAAATAAATTGGAAGAATATTTTAATCGAAATATAACGATCAGAAAATGTTCCGTATGAATATTTAATTAAAGACGTGTCAGATCGCGTTAGCGTGCATAAAATTACATTTTCTTTTTTCTACGCCAACGTGAGCTACGTCTACGTTCGTACAAAATCGTTGAATAATTTAATATTTGCAAACGAGAGTTCGGTTACGATTATTCAATGAAATTAAACTTGAATAACAATAATTGTGGAAATTAACCTACTAGCATATAACATCATCTATCTAAACTAAATATACACGATTTTACCTGTAATTTGAGAACACGTGTGTAAGTACGATTAAATCATTCTCATTTCATTAATATTCATGTTAGAAAATGGTTGCAGTATGCTGCTGTTGCACGTTTAAATTTCGTTATTAACTTTATATGAATTACGTTATATCGCGAGAGATTAATTACAAATCATTTTTCATCAAACGCAACGACTTTAATTAAACAACAACGACAACGACGAATCCAAACGATTAATAAAATTGTAATTTATGAATTTCGAATATGTAAAGCAAATTTATATATCTATCTATATATATATATATACCTACATATATCTATATAGGAAATTATTTTCTGAGTAAGATTATCGGTGAGAAAATCACGGAGAAGAACCGTTACGCTAGAAACGAATTTAATTAAATGCAGGAATGTAATTAATTACGGTATTATACCGGTCCGATAATTTCAATGACTGCACATCCCCATTTCAATGCTTTTCACCAATAAGGAAACACTTTTCATACCGTATCCTTTTAATCCTTTCCTTCCTCTTTTCTACATCATTTTATCCTCTTTTCTTCTTTTTTTTATTTCTTATTCTTTCTCTTACTTCATTTCTTCGTCATAATTTGAAAAGAAATTTCAAGGAAAAGAAAAGAAGAAAAGGAGAAAAAAAAAAGAAAAAGTAGCTTTCTAGGGCGGATAAGATATGAAAAGATAGACGCGCATTCGAACGGGAACGACGAAAAGGGACACGACGTTTCCCAGCGGGATTAAGCTACGTTCTACTCCTTCGGGATTCGGACGGTTATGCCCGAGGGTTACTACGCGAAACCAGGATACATTTTTCCCTCGTGTATATTGAGAGAATCTTTTCAAATCGCGAATGTCCTCCGGGATATTACGTTCGTAGACGAACAAACGAAAAATATTAAAAATAAACAAACAAAAACTGATAAATGGGCCAACAATACGCATCTTTTATGTTCTATTTATTAAAAATAAAGAAACAACGACGACAAAAAAAATAAAATAAGAAACAAGAAGTATAATAAGAAGAAAAAGAAAAAAAGTTATTTCTCGTAACGAGTTTTAGTTTGAAAACAAAATTATATATTCTTTTAATGATACGAATATACAATATGGCGTATCAAGTAACATTTTGTTTTTCCTTATCAAAAGAAAAAAGAAAAAATAGAAACAAATTTGGCATTATTTAACAAAAATAGTTAGAGTTTTTTTTTTTTTTTACAGAAATGCATGACAGTGCAATTGTACATTTCGTTTTATCTGCCGTGGGAAATAAACAAATTAATAATAATAATAATCCGATCTCGTAACTTTATATACACATTCCCTGAATAGGATATAAAATAAAAAGAAAGAAAAAGAGAAGAAAAAAATAGTCGAATATAAGGGATGAAGATAAACTTTAATAATAGTAGAAGGAATAGAATCATTATAAGGATCTCCTTTCGTTGATTTAACGACGTCTCGTTGATAATGATCGTCGTATAGGCATGTATAAATACGAAAAGAACGTTGAAGTTTTTCGACGAAGCGAAAGGAAATAATTGCCGGGAAGGACTAACGGATATATATATATATATACCATATATACTAGAAGTAAATATGTACTTACGTACATGAGGTATATATCTATCGTTTAACGCATCGAAGCCTGACCCAGATTTTCCAACCTTCGGAACATTTTTCGAACGAGACGCTTTCCGCTAAATCGAGGCCGAACAGCCTACTCGAATGTAAGTTTTATGTTCTAGAATTGTATGACCTACACAGCAAATTTCTTCTCTCTCTTTCTCTTATTATATTGATCTCTCTCTCTCTCTCTCTTGTTCAGTTGAAGATAAGATAGGGAGAATAATATGAAAGAGGAGGAAAAAAAAGTTCATGAATTATGTAAATCGATCAACTACGAGTATAAAATCTTCAATGTGGTAAGCGCGATGCTCGGAGAATTTTTGCATGAGGGATAGTTGCACAAATCATGCCGGAAATAATCTTTCGAAATGTCGTTCGTGGTCGATGGGTTTGACGAAACGAATCTGTTGGTATCTTTGACTGTGCTCTGACCTATTCTACCATGACGATGCCAACAACATCCTTTCTAACATAAGTCGTCGTCGTCTTCTTCCATCAACTCGCTTCCGCTCTATTTGGAATCGGATTTCGCTGTTCCTTCAAAACCTGGCAGCCCCCTCAAGTCTCCATCGGAAGTCGCCATTAAAGCAAAGTACTCCCGACTTCGTGAACTCGCCAAACGGAAATGAGAGAATACATAGATATATCGAGTGAACTAAGAATATATATATATGTGTGTGTGTGTATGTTTGTGTTTATGTATATTATGCATCCTTGAAATTATTCATCGTTAAAATATCATTTGTATGCTTTTGTCATGTATAACGAATCTTTTTAAAACTACCCAAGAGAACACGTGGAACCGACATGATGACAGACGAGTACACACAACTGCTACTCTTAACAATACCTACTATTCTTCTTATTCTTTTTCTTTTTCTTTTTCTTTTCCTTCTGGTGGTTTTCCAATTTTACAAAAACAACGGACCCATGTGTAACGTATCCGTATCCCAAGAATGTAACATATAACAATAATGCTTAGAAAACGATCCTACTATTTTTCTCGTATAAATCCTTAAAATATCGATATCTCTAGTCTTACTAAAGTATTTTTACCGAGTATCTATTCTCGTAATTGGACATATATTTAAAATATATATATATACTCGATATAGAAAATTAGATTACGTTGAAGAATCGATTTGAAAAGAAAAAAACAGAAAAGTAAATACTATAAATAATAATGTGTTGTATTGAAGAATCATACGATTATTCTAATTATAATAAATACGTCGATAATTATAAGTCAAGTTATTTCTAGACACAAATGAAAATTCACGTGAACTAGAAAATAATTTTAAAATAAATATATATCATACACGGATTATAATATACAATATTGTTAACGATCGGAGAACTGTATAATATTCGATAAAAGATGAAGAAAAAAGAAACGAAATTTAGTAATCGATCACGAATAAGATCGATTCGAAAGTAGGATAATGTTGCAGGAACCAACAGACTCTCCTCTTCTCGGTTATCGATCTTACTTTCGTTCCTGTGTACCCATCTACCAATAGCTCACCCATGTATAGGGTTCACGAGCATCGAGTTTGCTATCGCAATCGCGAGTCGTGCCATTTTTCCAAATACTATTTTCACCTATTTTCTCCCTGTCGTTCTATACTAACTAAAAGAATTCATTGCATTTGTCGTTTTCTCGTGAACAAGTTTTCCTTCTTTCATCCTTCCTTCCGTTTTTCCCCATAACATTTTTTTTTAAGCGAAACAAATTCACGATATATTCTTTCGAAAGTGGAGCAAAACTTTTTGCGTTCGTGGTTCTTCTTCTTCTTCTTTTTCATTCTCTTTCTGTCTTTCCTTTTTATTTTATTTTTTTAAATCTTTTTTTCTGCACGAAATAGAAATTAATGCTAATATACCTAAAATGAAAGACCGGGTCGTTGATTGCAATTATCCAAAAGACGACTTTTCTGTTTATTTGTTTCCTTTTTTTTCCGCGTACTTTTTTTTCCTTTTTTCTGTTTTTTTTTGTTCTCAAAAAAGAATGAAAAAAAGAGATCGTTCACAATCTCGTCCCGACGTCGTTCACAATTACTTCGCGGGATATTTTTGCTGGAAACAAAGCTAACGAAAAAGCTCACAAAACAGCGTGCTTTAAAACTGAATGGGTCTACTATGCTACAACTACCTACGATGAGAGAAAAGAGGAGAGGAGAGGAGAGAAGAGAAGGTGAAAGGGGTGGAGTATTCAGTAAAGACATTTGAAATTAGCACAACGAAGATTCTATCCTATATGGTTAATAAAAAAAAAGAAACAAAAATAAAAATAGAAAGGGGTAGAAGAATTTAAAAAAAAGAAAAAGATGAAAATAATAATTAAAAGGTTCTCTCGTCTGTGTGTGTGTGTGTGTGTGTGGTTTTCAACTCATCTCGAAATAGTTACTATGCATTGATAATAAAAAATCACAAAGATAATACGTATTAGTATGCTCTACGTATTGTATTATATATATACAGAGAGTTGGATATAAATAAGGATTATTTTTCTCCACCACTTTTGATGCGTAAACATTCTGCAAGATTGATACGTGTGCAGCAATAAAAGTCTAGACTTCTGGACGAATTCTCTTGGAGTCCTGTTATAATAATCGATCGTGAAGATGAGTCATCCATCCCTCTTGTGGGAATTCAGTCGAAGGGATGGATGGGATGGGATGGGATGGGATGGGATGGATGTTCGAATCAAGGGATCGCAAGGATCGAAGCGAAGAGAGAAAACGGGAAATGCGAAGTGAAGGAAAAGGGACGAAATGGAAGGGAAACGACGTGAAACTCGCCAAGATTGACTTTAACAATGCAAACCACCCGTCTTGAAGATACCCTCCCGCCCCCCACTGATGAGACTTACTATGGACGACGATTTTGCTTTACCCTTCGTTAAATATTTCATCGTCTCGTCATCCCTTGGAATTAGAATACGTTTAGAGAGAAGTTTATGGCTTTTACGTACCTATGAATATAATTTCGCGTACAGTTATCTCTATTTATTTATTTATTTATTTATTATGTTAATAATTATCGTGAGATACTTATTGATATTACGAACAGTGTGTTTACTCTCTTTCGTATAAATATATTATACAATTTAAATTATGGATATATATGTTTATAATTTTATTGAAAAATCAGTTTAAATTGTTAGGAAAATATTATACGCAAATATTAATTATATCATTATACATTGGATATATAATTAATATATATATATATATAATTTAATAAACAATATATGAATAATTATATTAAATGTCTTTTCTTTTTCATTTAATTGTGCTCCATAAAAGCTGCCATTATATTTTGCCATAGTTGCTAACGATTATTGCGCGATGAGTTATCATCTTCCACCGGTAAAAATTGAGAGCACGACTATGCAGAAATTTTCCGGAAGTCACTTAGCTCCAGCCGGAAACTTCTCTCGAGAACGTTCGCCAGTTACTTCGTGCATTTTCATGCCTGCTGCATTAACCAGTCCGACTATTCGTTTCCTGGTTGACGATGTAACGACCCATAGTCCGCTCGAAGGCTAAATGAAAATCCTGTCGACGCGAATCGAACTTTCCTACATTCGTCATAAATGAATCTCTCTGGTCGATAAGAGATAACGACTGCCATCAATCCCCAGTTGCATTTATTTCTCCTAATTCCGATTCCCTTCAATGGAAAAGTGAATTTTAATGAGCCCATTAACAAACCGGTTACACAACACATGTAAATTTCTATCTCAATAATCCTGAATAATCTAAATACTTCAATACACGAAGTAAAACTTTGTTTTTTCTTTTTTTTTTCCCTTTAATCATTTTTATTGCTACTTATTGTATATTTTTTTATTTAAATCATAAACAAATAAACTTCGAAGAAATATTTTTATGTCGTTCAAAAAAAAGAAGAAAAAGTAAGGATCAGTTTTAGTAATCTCAAAAATCATGCAACACGCAGATTACATTTAACTAGTAATTTAATTATTTGCTAATTTAAATAAAATTCAATCCAAAATAAATTGCGAGATAATATATTTCATTGAAATTAAAAATACATAATTATAATATATTGATTTAATTACGATGAAAATTAAAACGAGACAGTATATATCTCAATACCCAACTTTATTTCTCTAACATTTTCCCTTACCCCGTTAATTTTTTTTCCTTATCGATGTATCATCGAGTTTATTTATCGAAGAGATTCCCCCCTGTCCCGTATCTTCGTCAAAAATCCGATAATCTGTATTTGCATCGTTGAATCGACTCCGGAGGTTCTTCGAGAGATCGATTTACGGGTGAACGAGCACGATACCGAGTTAGCTTTCACTGCTAGACCTAGACGACGACAACTACGACGAGGACGACAACAACAACCCCGATCTCAGTTACAGCACTTATCTTGGAGTAAAAAATGAAAAGCCGGTTAGTCGTTCAGTGGCAAGCGATGTATACGTACTTCCGGTTGTCGGACAGACGAACGCGTATTTGCGTCCGGTCTTTTCGCATAAAGCCATAAACGATAGTGTCGATGCTCAACGACTGCTTCTTGAATATGCGGATAACGGCTTTTGTATGGGAATCCACACGATATCACCTTTTACCACTTCCCTCAACACTCAGCAATCGTATATACATATGTACGTATGTATAAACACCCTTTTAGTACTCCGTAGACTATATATGTATATATATATATGCAAACACCAAAGCAGGAGAGATATAATCTTATAGTGTCTAGAACGATTCCCATTGTCGCGTATGCATTCACTATAGTACAATAACTTTGCAAACTGAAATGTACTTGGGTACATAGATATCCTACGTACATATAGATATATTGTTAGATTCCTATTCTGTCTGTTGGTATTTGTTAATAGAAAGATAGAGAGAGAGACAGAAAAAGAGAAAGAGAGAGAGAGAGAGAGAGAAAAGCATTCGGAAATTCGAATTTGTGCTAGAAGACGAGAAACATCGAAGACAGACTTGACAGAGTTGAAAACAGATATCTTCCTTTATTAAATTTCACTGTAATTTTCTTCTATTCTGTTTGTATATGTCTCACTATTTCTTTCTCCAACCTATCTATCTATCTCAATCAATCTGTCTACCTATTTATCTATCTATCTATCTATCTATCTATCTATCTATCTATCTATCTATCTATCTATCTATCTATCTATCTATCTATCTATCTATCTATCTATCTATNTCTATCTATCTATCTATCTATCTATCTATCTATCTATCTATCTATCTATCTATCTATCTATCTATCTATCTATCTATCTATCTATCTATCTATCTCTTATTAGAAATCAATAATACTCGGTGCAATGGCGATTCAAACGAAATAAATTCAACCTTAACTGCTTTGAGAGCACGATCGATTGGTAATCGGTACAAAATTGCACCATCGTTTTCAAACTTTTTCCTCTTTTGTTTTCCACTTTTAAATACTAAAAACCTAGGAAGCGGGGTCAAACGATCGCGTTCAGTAATTAATAAAAATTGTAAAATTCATAAAATGTACACATTATTCATTTCTAAATAAAAGAAAATATATATTGTTTCGCTATTCAATTGATTAAAATCTCATTTTATATTAAAATATACATTTGACCGCTCACGATAGAAATAGGTAGGTGCATGAAATTAGGTTTAGTATTAATAAAAGCTTAAGATCTTTAAATGTTAAACATTAAATATATTTTTATTGAATCAAATCTTTGGATTTGGATTATCGTTAAGAATCAAACTGATTCGACGTTTATAGAATTAGAGAAACAAAGTTATATGTAAATGATTGAAAGTAAAAAAGGAACAAAATTGAAGGTGGAAGTAAGGAAGGAAGGAAGAAAGGAAGGAAGTTAAAAGAAAATGAGTATCAGCGAAACATCGAAATCCATCCACGTCTAGCCAGTCAAACTGGTTGAAAACCAGTTCGTTATGGCACTGACGATCGGTCTCGCTCACCAATACAAATGCATTTATGTATATTGAACTATACGCAAGTGTGCAAATGCGCGTGCACTTCTCGATAAAGGATAATTCGTAGATCCGTAAACGATTGATTATCCTAGATTTTTAAATATAATTATTGTTCGTTCGTAATTGACTAAAAAATTTCGAAAGAGGGACAGGACATTGTAGAGGTAAAAAAAAAACAAAAAAAAGGTATGAGAAAAAGAGAGAGAGAGAGAGAAAGAGAATGATCGGTCAGTTTAAAACCGGTAGTTGGTTTGGTCATCTACTTCGTGTACTACTACGTAATATGAAGCCAGACACTTGGTCGACGATGCAAAAACATCATCGTGCACGACGAACGTGCGAGTAAAGAAATGATGCACGCGATCGTATACGAAGCAAAATACGTCTCTTTACGTCACGGCCAACGGGTTTGCCTTTTTTGTTATTACCCCGTGTAACTACATTACGTCTATTCGAGAGGAATATATGCACATATGCATATATCCAAAACTGGTAAAGTTGGTTAACAGTCTAGAAATGATATCAACGGGTATTTAACAAGTTAATAAGCTTTGGTTCTATCTGGTAAAGTTAATTTGTTGTTTCATTTCTTTTTTTTTTTTGGTTTTAATCACTTACATAATATATTTGTTTTGTAAATGATTATTACATTGGTAATTAATTGAAATACAGTAAACATGTAAACGTTAAATTTTGCAATGCAGCAAACGTTTACGACACTACTTCAATGTTGAATGCAGTATTATTATAAATAGCTGACTAGAGAATTTTAAAACACCGGTGACCGGTAACTGGATTCTTACATAATTCGCAGTTTCGTATTCGAAATGGAGAACCACTTTCCCCTAGGTCAAGTCTGCCCACGTTATCCCTTCTTCTCGAAGTTAACAACCCTCGCAATCGGTTCGTCGTGCGTTCAATCGATGTGAACATCGATTCGATGTGTTATAAATATCTTAAATACTGTTATACGAGATACTAGAAAACAAACAAACAAATAAATGATCAGAAAATAAAAACTTTCGTCGATGGAAATAAACGCATCCCGTGCTCGTCCCATAACAATTTTCTCTTAATCTAAGAATAAAAAATATTTCTTAACGGTTCATTATAATTGCGAGAAACGTTCGATCTTTCGTCATACACGTTTGATTTGCTTTCGTTCGACACATATAATAGCAAGTACGCGTGTAAATTATCTATGTCAGCAGTTCCTATGTATACCCAACGTATGGTCAAAGAGAAAAAGAAAAAAGGAAAAGAATGTTAATTGTAAGTACCGTTTGTATCTTCGTTCGTAGAAAATAACTAAGAACTCCCACGCGCGTACGTGAAGAAAAAATAAAAAAAGAAAAGACAAAGCTAAACCTTGGCAATGAACTATTAATTTACGAATGATTTCATCGAACGTGTCTTACGTGTATCTCCCCTACAAACAAACATAAATCACAAAAATAAACTGATTATTATACAATGAATTGTTAAATAATATTTCAATGTATTCGAAAGAAAATTATAAATGTAATAATTGTACATTATACATACATACGTATTCGTACTCGTACGTTAGAAAAACAAACGTAAATAAAACTACACGGTGATTACTTAAAAAAAGAAAGTTATATAATAAATGTGGATAAACAGAAAATGTAATTGAAAAGTTGAACGACAATGGAGAATACAATTTCTCTAGTTTTAAAAATTGATCTTGTGGCGGGTGGAAGCGGGGCTATTTTAAAGCAATAGCGTATTCGTTACGTCAACGTATTCGAATCGACCGAAGGCTTTCGAAGAGCAAAAGGAACTACTAAAGAGAACTTAATCATGAATGACGCGAGTCAATACGTATGCACCTCGAACGATACGAGCTCGGCAAACTTCTACGTGTCGTAAATAAAGAAAACGTTGGCCTCGAGACGAACGTGTACGAGAGTTTGTTGTTGAGTAAGTAAGAAAGAAAAGGGTGCGAAGAGGGGGCGGGTAAGAGGGAGGGAGGGAGGATAGGGGGAATAAGAGAAAGAGAAATGGGGAGGAAAAGAGTGAGAAAAAAAATGAGAAAGAGAGAGAGAGAGAGAAATTTCAACTCGATCGAGAATCGTGAGAGCGAAAGTTCAAAACCACCGATGGATCGAGTACACTGCTAAAGAAAATAAATCACGATGATGGCTTTCGAAAGCATACGATACGAGCGAGGTACGACAAGGAACTTTGCTGAAAACTCAGGTTAGCAAAGTTGAGTTCGAGGGTGCTCTTGCATGTGGAAAAGCGAGTGTATGAAACGTCTGAATGTAAAATATATACGAGAATATGAGGGAAAGAGGAGAGAAGAGAATAAGGAGAGGAAGAAGCTTAGGAATTGCATAATAGTTGGCACAGTCTTACAGACAGACAAGGCATGCTTATTCACGCACAGAAAACTGTTCCTGCGTGTTCGTGCGTGTTGATATGAGTTGCAAGATGACAAGGAATATAAGGGATCGTTCACATATGCCAAATACAATTCTATGTTACTTATTTTTTTTATTAAATATACTCATCCTTTTGTACATAAATGATTGATTTTATAATATTCTATAAATTTGATTTCTTTATAAATAAGATAAAGAAAAAAATTGAGTGAACACAGATGAGAGATTAAAAAAAAATAATAATAAAAGAAATTGGTAAGACACACGATACGGTACGTATTATATATTACATATGTTGTAAGAGATGTGAGAACAGAAAGAGGCTTGCACCTGCACGCAAGCCTTTACTTAGAGTTCTCCTGAAGGTATTACAGAGGTTCGCAGCGAAAACCGCAGAGACAAATGGCCGGATAGTGTATGGAAGAAAGCCGAGCATTTAGACGCGTGAGACCGAGAGGACTCTGATATGTATCCGCGAGAATTATGCTAACCTTGAAAATACACCTCCTCCATCTGATTCGCTAGCTTCTAATCTTTTTCTCTCTCTTTTCCTTATTTCTTTTGTATTAATTGTAGTATAATGAATTCTGTGCTTCTTTCATCTTTTTTTTTTCTTTTTCTAATACATATTTAGTATTAATTTATATATAAAATAATCGTACCGTTTATTATTCTTCGAAATAATTATCCATTATTTCCGATAACGTTAATCATATAGAAATAGCGATTATTTACATAATCAAACACAATAATTATAAATAATTTAATATCACGGGTTATTCTGAATTAATTGCAATACATAATATAATTCGCGTAGAGTATATTTCGTTACTTATTTTTTTTACGAATTTGTAATTAGAATTTTGTGCGAATAATGAACGAGGTACTCTTACAAAGTAAAGTTCGATATTTAACGTAAGTAATATTCTCGAATATCGGGTTATAATAAAAGACATAAATTTAAAAGAAACTATGAGGAAGGAGGACGAGGGATTATTGATGAAGAGAATAGGCACGATCTTATATATCACGAAGCTTACACAACAAACGGAGGACTAAGATGTCTGAGTAACTTAGTTTGTGAATTAATAAAAAGTGAATCGATAATAATTGAACCTCGGCTGACATGTTCTGCCGAGGTTAGAAACGTTCAGAGTAAAGCGATCGGTATAAATAATTTGATATTTCTCAAGCGTTCCGAAAGCCTTTCTAGCATGATCGTTGGGTTATCTACAAAAGACCAAGGTAAGACGAACCCAGTCATTCGGTTCCTCTCTCTCTCTCGATGTATTTTAAATATACCTAGGAGGAACCCATGAAAGCCTGGCCTTGTCTAATAATAAAAAAAAAAAAAATATTACAGACCGTTATTAATTTGACCAAGAGAAAAAAAAAGAGATAAAAAAAGACTTACTCAAAATAGATAGATATCTTTTGTTCGGTATAGATAATTCGCGTGAAACTAAAAGTTCGAAAAATAACCGCAGAGCGCAAAGTTGAAAACTTTGAAAGATAGGAGGAAGCTACTTTGGCATTTGAAACTCTAACGATAACGAAGAAGCTTTTTAGATAGTCAGGTATATGATATAACACGGCAACTTGTAAACCAGCGACGTTACTAAAATAGAAGAGGCTTACGGTCCCGTTCCCACAAGATCCCTCCTACCTACTCCACCTCATATTTTGGCAAAGCCAATAGCCAGATACTCTAGAAAAAGGAGAGCTTTTTCTAACGCCCCGACAAGAGAGAGAGAGAGAGAGAGAGAGAGAGAGAGAGAAAAGAACCCGTCTTTACTCGAGGATCCATTATTCTCCAAATTTCTTTTCCTCCATTTTCTTCCTTTTAAAAGCATGAAAGTTCTCTTAAAAGGAACCGTATTCGGTTACTCAATTAAATAATTCGGCTTCGTTGGCGATAAGTGCTGGGATATCTCGATTCACATTTTACTGGCTAACATTATTTCTCTGTTCTTACCTTCTTAAATTACCAAAAAAGGATCAAATTTCTTACAATTGATCACCTTGTTTATCGTTGTAACGAATTAAAATTATACGAAATATCTATAGAAATATAATATATATTTTATATATAATACATAACTACAATTTTATTTTAATTATTTTATCTTCTAATGAGTATAACACAGATTCGATGTGATTAAAATAAGAAAATATTATTAATAAAGATTGAAATATGAAATTTCGAAGTTAATTGTGTTTACTTGTAAGCTAGATGGGGATGAAATTCCTAGCTTAGGTTGGTAATATATACCAATACACACATATATATATAATATAATATACATATATCTATGCATCTATGCACGTTTGTATCTATTCTGTAGCGGAAACTACCAAGGATTATCTTCCATGTTCGGCATGAGAACGCACAATGTACGAGCAGCGCTCGATATCTCCTGTCCAGGAACGTACCTAGCGACAGTTCAGTACCCTCCGCCATAAAGAGAAAGGAATACCGTGTAACGTGTGCATTAATTCTGGATGTTGGCCAAAAGTTTCGAGATACTCGGCCAACCCCGCGGCTTTTGCCTTCGGCAGTATGTACAATCATTGACCGATAAAATCGATTTTACTACTACTACTACTACTACTACTACTATTACTTAGTCGAGATACCTCGATCGTGCTTTCTCTTGCGATAAAAAAAAGTAAAAGGGCAATTTAAAAGTATTTCCAATTTGAGTAACGAAGATCAATGACTGAAAGATTAATGTTCCCAAAAAAAAAAAAAAAAAAGAAAAAAAAACTATTTTATTCCTGTTTTTTTTTTCTTTATCAAATGCCAATTGAATTCTTATTAATATAATCTTCCTAACTTTATATAGGAATACTAGACGTTCAACCGTACGATTAATGATCGATTAACCCTTTGCACTCGGGACCGTTTCCGCGCGGACCTACCAGCAACTCGAGACGTTTTGTAGCGCTTTTCGTGACTTTACTGCCGCTAACATAAAATGATTATACACGCAAAGTAACATACAAAACTTTTATATTTTAATACTCAATGTATCTTTACATGTTTACAAGGATAATTTTTTTAACATTATTCTTTGTAATTTTGT